>NC_089686.1:59548816-59788615 GCF_031753505.1 Anomalospiza imberbis | reverse complement strand
TAGATATTTGGTGGCTGTTTTGTGATACCCTGCTTGCCACGGAGGGGTGATGGAGAATTAGCATTTCTCTGATATATTGCAAGTTCCATGGGGGTGATTTGTGGAGTTCTTTGTTCTTCCTTATCAGCATTAGCCCGCTCCTTAATGCACTGAAGGTTCTTATCAGAGGAATGCTGAAGTATGGAAACACATTAGGAACCATTAGCCTCAGTCAGAGCAGGAGTTTGGGAATGCCATGCAGGTCCACACAAAGAAAAAGCATTTTTCATGTTTTAAAAAAGCGAAAAACAGCCCCATTCTTTTCAGACTGAGATCATCTGTGAAATGTATCAGAATTTAGAGCTGCAGCTCAGATTTAGTAAGGGACACAACAAGAGAAAATGCTTTACAGCGCTCGTCCTTTTTCTGTTCCAACAGCAATTTTTTTTTTTCTCGTGCTGATTTTCTTTTGGAACAAAAATATTCAATGATGACATAACAGGAACCTGGACTAATCAGTCATGAACTAATTCCAAAGTATGTGTGAGGGTTAAAATCACCGCTTTCTCAACTTCGAATGTTTTGTGGTCCTTTCTTAGCATCTTGTCAATATTCTTTTTACTTCAGGAAGAGGAACCTTCCCATTTTTGCAAGTTAGTTTTACTTAGTGTAGCAAGAACACATTTTCCAGGGGTGGTCAGGAATTTCTTTGACTGATTTATTTTCCAATGCAGGTTGGTTTTTTTTTTCCCCTTCTTTTTTGCTTCCAGTTGAAAATGCAGTTTGGAATGTCAAGTTTTGTCTAAATGTTTAATTTTTCTATTGAAAGAATCCACCTTTCCTTGGCTGCTTTGCCCAGAAGGCATGTGTTAGTTCTGATGGGCAAGACTGCCTTGCTGCAAGGCTCTGGTGAGATGCCACTTCCCAAGAGAAACAAGTGAAGTCAGTAATATCCTTCCCAGTAGGCAACTGGCAAGCCAGGGGAAATCTAATTTCACTGATCTGAAAAAGATTATTTTCTGGAAAATGTTGCCCATGAAACTTTCTGATGTGTGCCTTTTTTACTTTGGCTTGACTGGGAATAAATTACTCCCACCCTCTTTGGAAACACAAGGGTTTTGTCAAAGAAGGTTTTCTGTACTTTTTTTTTTTTTTTTTTTTTTTACTCCTAATTTTTTCTTCCACATCCTTGTTCTCCCACTGTCTGTCAAAGTAATTTCTGGGGGTGTTACAGCAGGGTAAGAAAGGTTAACCAAGATCAATTTTATACTAACTAACCATGTTTAAAATGTGTGCAATGGAGATCTCATCAGAAAATTGTTTCTTGTTGGGCATTCACATTGTAATCTATGTATTTTTACCTGTCACTTATGTAATTAAAAAAAGTTAAGGAGTAGTGAAAAATTTTACATTGAATTTGAAAATTTATATTAAATCTAATACACGCTGGAAATTTCTGTTATTTCTCCCATTTTTTTTTTTGCAGCCAGTACAAGGCTTTGACTATGCCAAGCAACACTTGGGCCAGCAGGGAGCAGAGGATGAGGTTTTACCTGTGACTCAGGAGACTGTCATCCTTCCACTTCCAGTCAGAGATGCTCCTGCCTCCCAGGAGAGAGAAACTACCCAGGATGGGAGCACCATCAAAACTGCCAAATCCAATGAAACGAGGAAAAGGTAGGGGCTGGCAGCTGGTGCCTTTCCACACAGGGGTTTAAATAGGATATGTGCTGCTGGTTGCTGTGAGGTTTGGCACCCGGGCTCTGTGTGTGGCAGGTGGTTCCTCTCCATGATGTATCTTTGGCATAACACTGGTCTGTGCTGGGCGTGTAAGAATGCTGCAAAATATGGGATAAAACCAAGTGAAGTCTTACCGAGGAGGTGAATTGGGTTTTTATGTGTGTGTTGGTGCTGCACAAGAGATGAGCCCAAATGAAACGTGGGACCTGTAGCATGAGCGCTGGGAATTTCTCAAGGAACCAAAAGACAGGTCCTCAGCCACTGTAAGTTGCTGTCAATCCACTGGCCAGCTCTGCCACTCCAGAATTGGACCCAGTGCCTTCAGTTGCAGAAGAGGAAATCCTAAACACCCACTAATTATGGAAGACCTCTAGATCGAAGCATCTACTGCAGGACGAAACGTCAGAAGTGTAAGAATAGACTAGATGGTGTCTAGGGTAAAGAGTCCCAGGTTTGTACTCTCTTCATATGAAGTCTCTAGGCTTGTAGGATCATGGATTCATGATCCCCAGGAAGCTATATGGCTCCTCTTCTCTGCTGCAGGGTCCAACACCCCCCCATCTCAACTTTATCTACCTTATTTTAAAGTCTTCCCCTGGTGGGATGATCACAACCTCCTCCAGCAATCTGTTCTCTCCTGCCTTACTTGTTAGGAAGTTTTACCTCATGTCTGCCCTCAACCATCAACAGAATAGCTTGAATATTCCTTGTCTCGGTCCTTGCAGGCAAGGAAAGCAGATTATCCCTTTATCCCAGCTGTTTTGCATGCTTTGAGGCTAGTTTTTCCTTGACCCCCTCTCCTTTGTATTAAATGAGAGTGGAGCTGAGGATGGATGCTGAAGAGAAGAGAGGAAAACAAACCCGTTGGGTAAACAGCCTGAATAGAGGCAGCTGTTGTGTAGCTCACAGGCATTACAAGGGCCTGGCCTCTTGAAGGGATTTGATAACAAACAAGAAAAGCAGCTGAATAATGCAGAGAAATTCTGGAGAAAACCGAGCCTCCCTAGCTGAGTCACCTCATCTTGTCCAATATTTCCCCCTTTGGAATAACGGGAAAGCTTGGAATACTCAGCACAGTGTTGCTGCACACTGTGACAGGAGCAGGCTGGAAGGGGGAAGGTGTCAGCCAGCATGGTGTGGGGCTGGAGGACAGCAGGGGTGGGAAGACATCCCCAGTGGTCATCAGCTGAGGTTTTCCCTGCAGAAAAACAGACAGAAGGATCCTGAGCTGGTGCCTGGTTTGTCATGCTCCTTTGGCTGTGCAGTACATCCTGGAATGTGGGAAGAGCTGTCTGCAGGGCATACCAGTAGCGAAGAGCGAGCCAGCTGCAACTCGATGTAAAGTGTTATTCTGCCATTTAATGCCAGTCAGGTGTTGCTCAGGCTACAAATCATTGAAATGAGAGGGTTAGTTCCTACAGCCCAGTGAACCTGTCCCTTTCAAAGTCTTCCATCCTTTGAAGAAATGACTACTGGAAGATGACCGTGACACCTGCAGCGGTTGCTGGTGCTGGGCAGGTCAAGTCTTTGCAGGAATTGCTCTTTAAAATGTTTTGAAGCCTCTCCAAAGCCATGTGTAAATACACATAAAGAATGTAAACCAACCCTGTTAATTAATCCTCTAACCAAAGTGATTAAACACTTCACTCAGTCCTTAGAGTGAGAGCAGAAATCCCCCACTTAATCTGCACCATTTTAAACAAATGCTGATAAGCAAACTTGAACTAGGAAAGTTATTCTCATTATAAAATGTGCTGAACCTTGGTGCCCTTCTGAGCAAATAACTAAGAGTTAGTTTTCCCTCCTTCAGGGTGATTACTTGAGTAAGAAAGAACATGTAGAATTTCAGTATTTTTGATTCCCAGGAGCTGTGTCTGGAAATGGAATTTAATGGTTGCTGAAGATGAAGAAATATTTCTTGCCCTTTAGGTATTTGCTCTTTCATTCAGGGTACTTTACAGCCTAGAAAGGTCAATTTAAACCAGACAGCCATGAAGTGGCTGGTAACTGATCAGAGTATCTTTGCTATCACCACTGAAAGAAACTTCTCAGTTAATAATATGACGGCCACTTAAAAATGATAAATACTTGGATTAGTGTCACCACAGAAATGATTGTGCAAGCTATCCATGCTCACTTCTTTTCTGTGTTCCCAAGTCGAGCAGATTTTCTTCAGGTGTTGGTCTGTCCCTGGAAGGATCTTTTTTGCTGGGCTGGGATTATCCATTTAGCAGTGACAGACAGGTTTACAGGGAGGAATCCTGCTTCTCAAGAATACTTATTTTCAATAGAATTTCACAAGGAAACCCTCAGGCTGGACTGAGTGGGGTTGCATGCTGAGTTGTCCTGGAGCCCTGTAGCTGGAAAGAGCCTGTCTCAAATTATACATATTTCCACTTAGGCTATCTTCAAAAGGGAATCCCCAAGAATTGCTTTTTCTCACATTTATCCATTGCTGTTCTGACCACAGTAAATGCTTTCCACTTACACCAGGCAGGGTGGGCAGACCTGGAGGTAAATGAATGTTTCAAGCTGATGATACAGTATTGGCAATGATTTACAGGATGGTTTTGACAGTTGTTTTGTTTTAGTACCATTTTCTGGTTATAAAACCATTGTGACAGCAATAGAATCTGATTTGATTCTTTTTCTCTGTAAATGGAAGCCTCTGTGCCTAGGCCCATTTTTTTTCTCTAATGTAACCTCTTTACATCACACTGTCACTGCCCATGACAACTCAGTGGTAGATTGCAGATAGATTTGTGAATAACTACACAGGTCCTGTGGAGAGTTTTCATTCCCTTTGTGGCAGTTTCACATGTTAAAAAAAAAAAAAAGTGACTGTGTCTGGATGCAGACTAGACCAAATGTACCATTATCTACTGTGGCCTGCTTTTGCCAACTTGTGCATTAGGATTTGAGTGACTTGTCCACCCCAAAAAGCAGAGGAGCTCTGGTGGGAGCTCTCTCCCAGCACAGCCCAGAGCACGCTGCTCATTTCTGTCCCTGCTCCTTGCTGGGACTGAATGCGCAGCGGTTCTGCCCTGCCCTCCCTCCTCACCCTGGGCAGGGACCACTTTCAGGACAAGGATATGCAATGGCTGATTGAAACAAACATTTCTTCGGGTTTTCAGCCAATAAGGGTGCTGGTTAAACCAGGGTATGTGCCAAAAGGAGGAATTTCTTATCATGTTGTGTGTGCATGTGTGCAAAGTGAGTGAGTGCATCTTGCATTGTGGCTGACAACAGTTGACTGTAAATGCAGGCTGAATAATAAAGGAATCGATTTAGCCATGCATCCTAAAACAAAGGTCTACTTTATTTTGTCTGGGTTAATGACCCTGAATTGACAACGGGACGTTTTGTCCTCGGTGGTGGCACTTTTATCATTGTGGGGCTTATGCATGAGGAGCAGTTGCATTCCAAGCCACCAAGATGCCCATCAGCCCTGAACTAATTGGGAAAGTCGTGTTCACTCCCATCACTCTGCTCCTACCTTTACCGTGTTGCGGCGTGCTGTTTCTATTCTGTCTCCTTTTGGTACCAAACCAGACTTGAAAACTCAGTGATGCAAACCGTGCGAATGAAATAACCTTGAAAGGAGGTTGAGGAGGGAGAACTCACGTCCTGCCTTGTTGCTATGGTTACTTGCAGCCGCTCCCCGAGCCGGAACGGCTCCATCCTCAGCAATGGCTCGGGAAAGCCCAGCTCCGGCCGGAGCTCCCTGCAGAAGGTGATGGCACCGCAGAAAGCGGCAAAAGACGAGGGCAGGAAAAGGAACGGTGAGAGGGGTTCGTTGTGCTCACTCCCTCTGCCTCACCCACGCAGGCACCAATTGAAACCAACTTCTTGTACCCTCAGCAGTCCCTGGGCGTTTTGTGTGTGGCTCATTTGTTGGGTTTTCTCCTTCTCCTTTACTGTCCCCGTGAAACATCTTGGTGTTTGCTCTGGGTGTGGGCCTTTGCAAGTTTTCTTGGTTTCTTGTTTTTCCCCCTTTTTTTCTTTTTTCTTGGAATATCAGTAAACTAATGAAGACATGATGCTTCCTAGTAGGGCTTACAGCTTTTTTTTTTTGCTTTGCAGTTCCCTAAGATAATAATTTTATCTGCTGCTTCTAAGCTGGCTGAGATCTGATGAAGATGAATTAATTAGATAAAAATTAATTTGCAAAAGTGTGAAGCATCCAATGCTTTGTCCTTCCTCGCATCCTTGGCACACCTGTTTGTCATTAACACTGTCAGCTTTTCCTGATGCACCTGGGATGTCACACTGGATGTTTCTTACAAGGCCTTAGTTGATAGTGGTGACCTTGTGACTCGAGATGGATCAGTGATGATCCATGATGGATGAGAGAAGTACCCAATCACATTTCTTCCTTGCTTTTCTTCTCTTTGCTTATTTTTCCTGAGTTATAGCTTTGTTCCCATAGCTATGTTTTTCTTATTAATAGAAAACTGGCTAACAGGTTCTAAGTTTCAAAGGAGTTAATTATTTTGTCACTATGAAATGTAGCTCATTTTACAAGACAACATTTGTGTTTTCCACAGTTAAAAGCTGTAATTTATGATGTCTTTTTTCTTACCCATCCAGGAAAGCCAATATTGAAACCAATGCTAAGTGCTGTTTACATGGGTAGACAAAATATTTTAGTGAAGGCATTTTGTATTTTATTGGGTTTTACATCTTCAAAGAAAATTAGTAAGAACCCAGTTTTCTTTGTTTTTTTTTTTTAAAGAATTGACTAACACCTAACATCCTTTCTTCTGATCTGGATTGTAGTGCATTTCTAGAACATACACATGCTACCAAAATAAACCTCTGAATGTAATGGAAGGAAATAGTGACCTTTCATTTTAAATCTTAATTTCATGAAAATTTAGGAGAAACCTGTGCATGAGACACCTCATCTGCAGAGCCCTCCTGGCAGAGACTTCAGCTCCTTCTGGTGGAACTCTCTTCACTTGACTGCCATGACACTAAAAACGGTCATCTGGCAGAGATATGAAAGGGAATAAGTACCTTGCTCCCTGGTAAAGAGAGGGGAACTTTTTAGCTGTAGGCATATCTTTTAATGTATGTTTAGGAGAGTTTCCTCAGACAACCCTTTCAGAACAGCTTCTGAGAAGGAGGATGTAGTCGTGTCAGATGAAATGGCCTACCCTTGTCAGAATTAATGGAGTTCAGTTTGGAGTTGTGTGATCCCAAATGCCTATTGAAATTGAAATTAAAATCCAAAACCTCAAGGTACCCAATACTCTCATCACAGAGGCTGCACTTTGTTCCCCTGTGCTGTGATTACGAACACCGTTGTCACCTCTGACAGTTTGTGCTTTTCTGCAGGGTTTTGCCTTTACCAGAGTGATTAGCACCCACAGAAGGTGGTGTCTGTTCTCCCTTCCAGTTTCAGAAGGAAGCTGCTTTTCTCCCAGTTGTTTGCCTGAGCCTGCTCCAGCTCCCCAGCCTGGCTGGTGGCTCTCACACGCACGTTGGCAAAAGCAGCAGCAGATTTTCTTCTCTGAGAAGCAGCATCTTCAAACTGGAATGAATCCCTTGATGGTCACATGTTGAATTTGGGGACTCCAAGTCAGAATGGCTCATTAGTTGCCATAGTTACAGACCAATTTTAGATTCTATTTCTTGCTGACATTTAGTTACAGGGAGGAATGACAGCACTGGATGTTACCTCAGTATTTAAATTCTATATGGCTTGCATCAAAATTGACTCCACGTGGAGAGTGTCAGGGCTGTGCGTGAACAATGTGAAACCAGCACAGGCTGACAGGCTTGGCTTCAGGACTTGATGCTTTGGAGGATCAGGAGAACTCTTCAGCTGAGCATTATTTCTACAGAAAACACGAAATATATACTTGAATCAAACAGTGATAAGATTTTGTAAGATAATGGCATGTTTTTTCTTGAATAACATTATTAATAGGAAGTTTTCTTTCTAGAACTTGATGAGTTCTGCATTCATTTACTTTAGGCACTTAAAAAAACCAAACATTTTTTAAAAAGTGCCCAGTTATGTATGTTAGAGGACTGTAATACGGATGAATCAGCCAACAGAGTTACTGGTAGTTTCTGATATGGGTTTGTGAGAGAATGTGGAAGAGAAGAACAGAATATTAGCAGTTCTACCCATCATTTATCAGGCCAAACATCATTCAAGGAGAAGCAAATGGCTGAACCCACTCAGACCTAGAGAACTAAAGCAGCCCACAGTGCGACCTTTCCTTTCAGCAGCTCCTCACTAAATGAAACCAATTAAATTGATGTAGGTTGTTTTCCAACCTTTTAAGTGCTTGATCTTGCAACCTTCCCATTAACATCTTGGGAAGAGTGTGAGTGCTTGTTCCTTTTTTTAGAGAAAAAGTTGTGATTTGCTATCAATTCTCAGTGAAGCATATGACTCCCCCACTTTTGGGTTAAGAAGTTGTGTAGTTGAGCTCAGGTTTATACTTAAACCTCATCACCACAAGTGGAGGTTTACAAGCAGCATTCCCCAAGAGTAAGAAACTTCTTTGTGTAAGAACTTCTTTGTGTAAGAAACCTTCACCAGCTGGACCAATTTCTCATTTTTCTATCATTTGTACAACATCTTTGAAAACAGACGTAACTTTTCAGAAGTCATTCAGTCAAGGGCCTCACTCCTTTTTAAAATACCAGTCTTGAAGACTATAATTTCTTTTGTCCAGGCAAAAGCTGTTTACAGGAGCAAAGTAGCAGGGGAAAAAACTTGTCTGTATTATTGGTATAGCTAAAATCAAAGGGATTTTTGGATGAAACTCAGCCAAGCTGTGATACTTTGCCTTCTTTATTCTACAGAAGCGTGGGCCACTAGTTTTCACTCTGTCTGATGTGGCAGCTCAGCATCAGAGCCTGTTTTTCTGAATTTCTAAGCAGTTGTCATCATCCGTTCCCTCATCCTGAAGCATTACTTTCATTTGCCCACAAAAGATTGTTAATTGGCTGACAGAAGTATATGTATTTTTTTAAACTCTAAATTATTAACTAGATGAAACCAGAATACATCACCTGCCTAATTGTTTTTTAGAGCTGCAGTCCCAGAGCCCCTTTTCCGTGGGACCAGCTGGTCACGAGTGGGCAGCACCACCTGCTGGCTCTGCCGGCTGGAATAGCTCAGAGCTGTGTGGGGATGGGAGGACAGCATCCCTGGGGCAGACCTCGTGTTCTGATGGCTGCAGTGGTGTGGAGACAGAGCTCCAGGGATGCTGCTGCTCCTCAGGGACCCAGTGCCACCCTGCTCTTCACTGCACCTGGCACTCGACCCGCATCAGTGATTGCTCTGGATGGATCTTCACGTGCTGCAGCCACAGAAAGATTAGGAGGAGTAATTCAATCTCAGTGGATCAGGTGGCATGAGATATCTAGCACAAGATATTTCAGAGGTGGGAAATTGCTGTTAAGTAGTGATTAAGTTGGGGTTTGCCCTTTTCTACCACTGAGCTTCTGAGTCTCACTCTGTGCTCACACAGTTAAGCAAGAGTAGAACTCCACAATAGTGCTGGAATGCATCTGTTTGGAAACAGAAATTTTAAACATCACTTTTAAGCCATGTTGCCAACTATAATAAGCAAGGGTGATTATTGTGAGTGACTAAAAAGAATGTGTAGGCAGTTTCCTACATGCTGGCCAGTTGCTCATCCAGCTGAGATGCTGGGATGGGTGGACTGGCCCAGGGCAGGGATACACAGCAGAAACAAGCACTCCAGGACTTCTCCAACATTTCTCTGAACTTCCTTTGGCTTGTTTTTCAAAGTTTGGAGGCCGTCGTGGCTCAGTCATGTCATAAATGGTTGCTGTAAATTCTCTTGGGAGGAGGTGGATAGGAGCAAAGGATGAATTTCCCAGTGCTTGCTACAGTTCCCTGCCAATGCAGATTATAGCAGTGTGCCAGGGGCTGCAGAGCACAGGCTCTATCACCTACCAGTGAAAAAGGGGCAGTGGGGAAAAAAAACCCTACTTTTACATTCTAAATGAACAGATGCTGAGGTAAGGTGGAATAAAATTCCAGTTTCTAGTCCCATTTGCCTCTCATTTCCTGCTGGTAGCACTGCAGTAGGTGCAGGAGTTGTGCTCACCTTTGAGTGAGCTGATACTGAGGGTGCTCTGTGGTGTTAGTGCTCCCCATCAGAATTAGCTGTCATCTGTGGTTTCTGATTCTTTTCACCCTTAATTTTTCTTTCCTTTAATGAGTCCTCGAGGAATTCTCTTTCATTGAGAAAAACTCTTGGTTTCTGCTCCTGTAACAAGGTCTGAGGGGACATTCCATGCATCTGCAGGTAGCTGAGCTCTCTGTGGCTACTGGGTTTCAGAATCCCCCCAGAGAAAAGCATCAATACTTCACCTTTATACTCGCTGTAACAGGAGTGCCTCCCTGGTGAGTGCCAGGTGAAGATCCCCTCGTTCCTGGTCCTGCTGCTGTGGTGTCCTGGTGGTCCCTGGCATCTGGGTCACTGTCACTGAGCCGAGCTCATGAGCTGCTCGTTCCACTGAGCACGCACATCTGGAGTGTTTGAACAACCCCAGGAGGGACAGGGGCATTTAAGACCCACTGAAGCCTCTGTGGTGTTTGGACAGTTCTGTGGAGCTGCAGGGACAGTGTTTAATGACACAGTGATTTAATCCATCTATTGCTCAAAAGCTCAAGTGGTGCCAACCCCAGTCACACTGAGCACAGACACACATAATGAGCTCAGTGGGTTCATAGTTTATGTTACTGCCGTCAAATATTTTCTTACCAAAATCATTGGCTGTCTAAACTGCTGCGTTTATACAAGTCCATTGTAATTCGTGCAGTGATTAAATATTAAAGCAGAGTTTATTTTCAGAGGAAATAAATTTAGAGCAGACCACTTTGTTCTTTAGCAGAGGATCTCTGCTCCTGTCAGCTAGGAGATGGAGCAAGCATTCTTCCCTCTAATAGCATAATTATTCAAAAATGTTTGCAAGTATCTCTTTGTAGAATTTGTGCACATGCTTTAGTGTCATTCTTTCATTTCAAAATGTAGGTAAGATTTTTTCAGATTCAACAGCTGACAAAGGGATGCAGGTTTGCAAAGAAAATTTGGAGGAGAAAGGGCCCAATTGCATGTGAGAGAGTTATTAATCTAAATAGAAATCTAAAACTAAAGATGCTTTGCCATGCCATTTAATTTAAAAGATTTACAGAAGCCTTTTTTTGGTTCTTAAGCAATTGTAACAGTTTAACTTCATAGAGACCTGAGGTACTGCTTGCAAAGCAAAAAATTAACATAAGATTAGATACCATCAGTTTCTTAAGCATTTTTAACACATGGCAGAAAATGCTTTTATTTTAATAAATGACATTTTTAGCATTAATAAGTTTTGAAAAAAAATCCTACTTATTTCAGCAAATTTTGAGTATGCCCTTGCTCTTGCAGCATAAGGCAGAGAAAAAGCTGCACTGTGGGGTTTGATCAGGTGTAGCTTCTGATGCCTTGGCACGTGGGCACCTGTGTGTGTGTTTCCACGTGAAGCCTAGGAAAACATCTACTTTAACTTTCCTGTCATTTTCATACCATTCCTGTGTCGTTGTTCTCCCCTTTTCCATCTTATTAGTATGGATTGGAACCTTCTTTGGGGCAGGGACAGATAATCCTTTGAATACACAGTGTTTCCTGTGATCTAATGGGATGTTTTTCCCCCGGTGTAAAGGTCTCCCAGGCCTGCACCTCGAGGGCACTGAGCACATCACTGATCCAAAGTGTGTGCTTGCTGAATTTCCCCTTGAGCAGGCAGCAGAAATGTCTGTGTCTTTGTGCTGAGTGAGTTTGATGTGCTCTAGTGGCCGTGAGTGATGAAGAGGAAGGAGGGATTCTCTTTGATAACGTTGCCAAGTCTGCCGTGGACCCCTTCGACACCTCCTCGGGCTCGGTGCAGCTCATTGCCATCAAACCCGTGGCCCTCCCTGCTGTCCATGCTGCTTCAGAGAGGAGCCAGGAGTCTGCCATCATCAATGGGGAGGTAAGGACTGGCTGAGAAGTGTCTCCAGGTGTTTCCTTGGCTACAGCCACAAGTGGAATGATTTTAAGCTTCTTAGAGTTGAGAGCTGCTAGGAGCTTCTCACCTTTACACTGTATAAAGTTCCATTAGCACTGCGGACTCAGAGACTTGAGAATTTAAGATCTGCCCTTTCACAATGCACCTGTGAATGCCTGTGACCTTGGAAGAGGTGATTTTCTATATTCCTACCCTCCCAGTGTCCCCCTCTCCTATTTAAAAAAGTGAGTAATGAAGGCAGAAAGCAGAATAACATCTTTTCCTACGTGAAGTCTGTGGCTGGGTATGAAAATATGCATAGATCATTTGGGTGTAAAGCTGATCTTTCTGTACTGAGCAATATATCTCAGAGTGATAAGGGGTCAGTGGGACCATGGGCTTGCTCTGCACTCCAGCCTGTGCACAGAGGGTGCAGCTGTTTTGAAGGAAAAAAGTGGGATGGCACATATGTCTGCTCCAGATGCTGGCCAAAAAGCATGCTTTGACTGCAATACTTATGTTTTGATGTAGATTTAATCAAGACCAGTCCATTTACAAAGGACTGAGGCTTTTATGAAGTAGTTGAACATGATGGGAACAAGCCACAGAGGTGCCTTGTTTACAAACTCACACTGCAACCATCATGTAAACAGCTAAAAACAGTTTAAAAGCAGCAGGGAGGGCTGTTGCCAGGGACACTGTAAAAGAGCGTAGGTCCCATGTGGGCCTGGATTATTGCAGCCTGTTGTGCTCCATTTCATACTTGCATTTTAAGTCCTGATGTGCCATGTATCTTCCAAGCTCGGAGAAAGGCTTATTTGGCTTTCAGCACCTCTTTTCTGTAAGGCAGCAGGATGACACACTGGTGCTGTGTGCACCCTTACACACACACTTCCTGTAGTTTACGAAGACTGTAGAATTCGACTCTGGAAGCACAAAGCTCAGGGAAATTTCTGATTTCCAAGTAACTTGCAGTTTGAAGCAGGAGAGAAGTTTTTTCAATACTTAGGAGAAACGTTGGGACTAAGCTCTATCAGGATGGACCAAACAGCCCTTTTTTTTAAGGGTCCTCTCTGACGGGAGCCCCTAAGAAAGTGTATAAACAAAATAAACATTTGATGGCATTTCACTGGAGTTCTTCCCCAGCCACCAGTGGTGACTTATTTAAGGTTTTGTGTAGTCAGGGGGATGTCTCTGTACCCCAGCAGAGTTTTCACGGGTGAGCTGTGCCCCGAAGCACGCGCAGCGTTGGGTCATGGCAGTTGGCTGGCACCACTCGTGTTTTTCCTCAGTGGGTGTCTCTGAGTCACTGTTGTAACGGTACACAGTTTTTTAGGCTAAAATTATTTAACCATCTGCCAAGCCATAAAAATGCAGCGACTCTGTTCACTTGCAGTTCCTCGCTGCTTGCAGATGGCACGGTGTGCTACAGAGGGATGACACACGCGGCGCATCAAACACGTGCCGACAAGATCCTTTGGAGGTAGCCAGCCCACCAGCAGCCCTGAAACATCTTCTTGCCTTTTAGGTGAACAAGGCTTTGAAGCAGAAGTCTGACATAGAGCACTACCGCAACAAGCTGCGCCTGAAAGCCAAGAGGAAAGGGTACTATGATTTCCCACAGGTTGATAATAGCAAGGCGCTGACAGACAGAAAAAGGATGTATGAGAAAAACCAGAAAGAGCTTGACCACATTTTGGATCCAGATGCGGATGTCTCATCTCCATTTGCTGAGCCTAAGAACAGGTGAGACTTTTTATTTGCAGTTCTTCATCTGGGAGGAGAGTTCACGTCCTGGGAGTCAGAGGGGCCATTTTAATGAGCCAGGTGTTTGTTGGATGGTCACTGGTCCCTTCTGCTTTATGAAGAATATTCATACAGCCCATGGAAAACACGGTCTCTGGTAAAACTGCAGTGTGGTTAAAAACAAACAAGGGGAAAGAAAAAAAAATGGAAGGGACTGTTGCAAGTTCTTGTAAGTCATTCTGAAAGATAAACAGAAAAAGTGGTAGTGCAATTGGTGATACTCCAAGCAGACTTTAAGCAGGAAGTTAGCATCTGAATTGGTTTTTTTTCAAAATACAGTGGTGTTATTTTTTTGTCATTATTTTAATCTGAATATAACCATTGCAGAGGGCATGAGATAACAGAACCAGTGCGTTGTCCCTGTAAGTCCTGCAGTGATAGTATCTGTAAGATGTTGTGTGTGCCTGTTATTGGTGATCTTCCTGTGCCTTTAACAGAGAAATGCATAATTTGCTCATCTGTCACGTGAAGCTGGCGTGTTGTATAACATTACCACTGTTTGATTAACACTTCACTGTCTCCTGAGGATGGCATAGCAGTAGCATTCAAAACCCCATTTTAGAAATGAGGGGGGAGTGCAGGTGCTGATTGTGCCTGAGCTGCTGCCGTGGGTGGGTGCTCTGTTGCTGATGCTCTCTGAAACACAAACTGGCATATTGGAAAGAGGAGATCACACCAGTCCTACCCCAGGAACGGCACAGTGTGCAGATTCCTCTTCCTTGGAAGTTCTGGAGGTGTGAAGGGTGATAAGAGAGTGTGTTTGCCATTACACCTTGCACAGGAGGGCTCTTACTGTAATCAGGGACTGACATCAGCTGATCCAGGAGAGAAAAAGGGACACTGAAGAGCCTTTCCTCTGGAAATGGCCCTCACGCCTGGAGGTGCAATCTTGCATCCCATCTCCTGGAAAGCTCAGACCAAAATTGTCCTATGAGCATGAATGGACTGCAATCAAAGCATTGCTGGTGACACAGGCATTGCACACAGTGCAACTGCAGCAATTACCCTTGGGGCACAGCCTTAAAAAAGACTGTAATGGGAATTACAGAAGCACTGTTGGCTCAGAATACGGGCAAAAGCTGAGGTCAGATGTGTTTCTGTAGAGCTGGAGTTCAGTGGCTGAGGGATACTGCCCTGGAAGAGCTGTTTCCCAGGGCTGCTCTGGTCCCTGAAGAGAAAAGATGCTGACTCAGCTGGGTGTTATGTTCTTACTGGATATCCTTGGGCACCATTTCCTTGTCCAGTTTTCCAAATTATTGTGCACTGAGAAGGTAAGAAATGGAGCTTGTCCTTACATGGGAGCCCTGCTCTGCACACTCTGTCCAGGAGGTACAGACAGAGCACTGGGAACCTTGTTGAGGAATGCATTTAGTCCAGGGAGCTGGAAAGTTCCCTCGACACACAGGTGTGGCTGTGACTGAGGCATTAATTTGGATGCTCATGATGTGTTTAAAACATTGAACTGAAGCTTTAACACAGCCACAGGCTTTTTGTTAAATACACTGATGTGTTCACGTGCCAGTGTGTGGAAGATCCCATACATTTTTTCCTGTGTGTTTTCTAATGTGCTGTGTAAATTTGTCACAGTCTGTTTGAGACGGTGATCCCTGGCATGACAGAAAACTGCTGGGAGGCAGGTAAACTCCTGTGGAGGAATGATTCCAATGGTTCCAGCTGCACTGTAAAAGGCTGGCTGCTGGACTTGTTAAATATATTACCTGTATCCCCACACGAGGAGAGAGAATCACTTCTGATGCACTTTCTGTGAAGACACAGAACACTTAATGAACTTTACAGATGCTGCAGGTGTTTACAAACAAACCAGTTCTGAATTCCCTGCTAAAATTTCCACACTAAGACCTGGAACTGAATTTGATATGCTGCAACACACATGACAATTATTGTCCTTATTTTTCTAACAAAAACACTGCTGGAGGAAAACCTTGAAAAATACTACAATGTAATGTGGGGTTTGGTTATTGATAAATGAGTCAATACAATTGCATTTCTGTAATGACATAAAATTGCTTTAAAAGCAATCTGGGTAAGCATATAATTGAAAAAAAATTCCATTTTTTCTGTTTTGAATCATTGTTGCAGCAATCAAAACTTGAAAATTTCAATTTTAAAAATGATAGCATTAATAATTAAGTAAAAGATTTCAAAGTTTCTAGGGAAAAGGTCTATTCTACTCTTTTCTGTTTTGTATATATTCTTCTAACTTAAGTCACATTGTTACAGCACTTCCAAATCAGAATATTTGCCTATCAGAAAATAGGGATGCAGTTGATTACTTAAGGTTACCTTTATATTTTGAATTAATTTTAAATTGTGTTTAAAAGTGATTTACAAAGCATTGCTGCTAAATGATTTGATTTTTTTCCAGAACAAAGAGCTTTGTGCTCTAGGTACCTTTCAGTCCTCATGTTTTAAAACATTCCAGCTGTGTTCCCAGAAGGCACTTCCTAACCCATTTGAATGCCAGTTGTTCCTGTTCATACCTCCTTTCTCATTAGTAAAACTCTCTTAAATGAGGTAATTGGCAATCTCAAGGTAATTTTTAAGAGCCTACTGATGATATGCACTATTCTTGGATTTTCTTTAATAGTTTGTAATCAGGTCAAGAATCTGCATGTTTTACAGAGCTGTATGTTTGAATCCCTTAGAAAATATATCACAATTGCCTCAACTAACTATTTATGGACCTATTGTAAAACATATGAACTTTTGGAGACCTTTGATGTAAGAAGATGAAAATTGCCAGATCAGATTACCCTGTGCATAACCCTGCTTTCTGGTAATATCAATGTTATAGTCAGAGAAAAACCCTATAGGAAGAAAGAATTTATTCAATATTATTTTTGTAGGGGAAACTTATTGCAAAAGCTTTGTCTTCTGCTTTGGCAGTGTATTTGGGACTTTCAAACATGAGCATGGTGATTTGTGATCAAAGGTCACACAGAAGTTTTGGAGAGTTGCCTTAAAACTAAGTACATGCCTGAGTAATTTATTTAATCAGAAGCATGAAATTGGGTTTTTTTGTCCTACCTTTTATCCTGTCTGATCATGTAAATGTCCTACTTTCTGGATTTCTGCAAACCAGTTTGTGCTGCTCTAATCTGTCAAGGCAAAAAGTGCTTGTTAACACAAGATCTGGAATAACTGAAGAATTATTTATCAGTGAATTAATTTGGACTGTCTTGGCTGTTCATTTCATTGATGGTTCTTGAGATGTTAAACCATGGAGTGACTTGAAAGTGTGACTTCAGACATAATAGTGCAACTTTTCTTACTTCACTATGAGCATTGGCAGATCCTCTGTGTAAAATAAGCAGCACAGAGACATGTTAGATGACCTGATCTAATTTTTATATTCTGGATGGAGTAATTGCACAAGGCAGAAAAATAGCATTGCTAGGCAAAGACAGCTTTGTATCAGGCTCTAGCAGTGTAATTACTGTGTTAATAAATGAAGCTGGCATGCCATTATTTCATCTGTTACTGATCTGCTCCAGGACCAGTGCTCCTCTGGAGAGTACAACAAAATGAGTTAATGGCCTGATACAGGATGAGAACAACTCATAAACTCTGCTGGTGCAAAAGTAGCCTTCTTAAAAAATGCAGCTTGATGACGTATAAAGTTCCTGTACCACCATTTGGCAAACCCTCCTGCAGATATGTACAGATATGCTCTGTATTTCACAGAGGGATGCTGCATTTGTTTTTGTATAACAAGCAACAAGTGCAGAAATGGTTTTGCTGGGGAGATTACTGGGTATTTTGGATATTCAGTTTTATTCTGCCTTTCTATTGCATTTGCTTCCCCTTGCTTTGGAGCACCCAGCAGTGGAAGCTCAGTGCCCAGGGATGAGCAGCACTTTGTCCCAGTGAAGCAGCTGAATCCCAGGAAGCACAGCCCTCTGAGAAAGCTGTGGCCAGTTACCAAACTGGCTATTTAAAACCAGCATCTTGCAAGCAGTTTCCTCCCACTGCTGTGTCTCTTCCCTTTGCTGGGGGTTTGCTTGAGTGGAGCATTTTTCTGCTTTTCTCTCATCTCTCAGGATCAGCAACCAAATTCTCTGCTCCCCATCTGCGTGTGTGGGAGATCCTGTTATTTTTTAATATGTTTTTTTAATGAGTTTGAATCATATCAGCTGAAGTTAAAAGGGTCCTGATATCTTCTTTGGACATATTTCATCTGACAAGCTCCCCCATACAATGTCCATGTCTTTTATGTAACTTTTATTTTCCTTAAACCATAAAAAACTATGAATCTCTCTTAATAAGGTTACTGATTTCTAGCACTTCATACATGTAGAAAGAATATCCCGTAACAAAGTGGCATTTTTATGAACATCATAATTTTAAAATAAAGGTGAATATTGACAACTACTGCCTACCATTTTTTTTCATTCATTTTACCATTTTCTCGTTTTGTGTTTCCCAGGCAGCCACTGAAGAACTCGGTGTACAGAAGCAGGCAGTCCCTGAACAGTCCCAGCCCAGGGGAAACTGAGATGGATCTTCTGGTGACTCGAGAAAGGCCGAGGCGTGGCATCCGGAACAGTGGATATGATGTAAGTTTGTTGGGTATGGGCAGAGAAATCTGCTCAGCCAAGTCTGAACTTGCTCCTAAACCCAGGGAGCAATTGATAAGCCACAAGACAGATTGCCATGAGATATTTAGTGTTACAGGACTTTATGTGCACTCAGCATCCTGAAAAAAAGCTCAGACTCTTCCATATACTTTATCACTCTACATCATTTTACAGTCTGAAATGCAAACAAAACGTTTGCACAAACCCCATTATTTACCAAAGTATTAAATCTTGAATTTGGATAGTTCTTCTAAGTGTGCGGCTACTTGACAATGAGCTTTCTTAATTGCAATTAAAACACTCTGTTTGTTCTGAAGAACAGCCTGGAGCTGCTTTCTTGATTCAGAAGAATGAACAGCCTACTTCTGGGATTTTCACCTAAGTCCCAATGTCAGTGTTTTGTGGAAATCCCCTAGGGATAGGTATTGTCCTCTTGCTCCCATCAGAACTGGGAGAGTTTTGTGTAGGTAAATGTCAAACCCAGCCAGAGGTGATGCTGCTTTATGGTCCAAGGAGCTCATGCAGCCAGCACAAGATAGAGGAGTTGTCTTGTGCAGTCTGAACAAACACTGGGTGCAAGCTGGCACTGTCTGAACCCAGAAGGAGGATTAAAAATAGCCCCCACATCAGGGAAACTTTGAGTTTTTCAATCCTTTGTCACATGTCCAAACTACTGTAGCTCAGCCAGCCCTGAAGATCAGTCCCTAGAGAGGGTCTAAACCATTCTGGAAAACAAGGAAGTTCACCTGTGGTTGCCTATCCTCTAAACATTACAATTTGTGGAGGGGGGGGACAGTTCATTGTCACCCTCTCTGTGCCAGGAATGTGTTTTTAGCAAGGAGAAAGAAAGTTCCAAACTTGGTTTAAACCTTTTACAAAATTCTTCAGGGCAGGTTGTAGTTGTCAGAGTTCTGGAATGATTCCCTGCCTTTGGACACTCCCATCAGACTGCAGGAGTCATGCGGGGCCATGTGAGTGGGCTGACTGGTGCACTGCTTTCTGAGGAATTAGGATGCCAATACTATGCTAATAAAAGCTAGCTTTTCACAGGGGATATTTCCCTGGAAATCAGCGTTGAAAACATTCTGGGAGCAGGCATGGAAGCAGATTTAAAAAATACATTTCAATATATTGTGTATGCTATATATAAACCATATTTTAAAGAATATTTGTTAAAAACCTTGGAAGTAGATTAATCAGCTTATGCAGATTCTGAAGGGTCATCAGAGTAATTATAAGCTCTGAGATGTGTACACACAACAATAAAAATTGCTTTTGCCTTTCCTTTGGTGCTGCAGTTGGGTGACCTGTCACTGGCACAGTGCTTTACTAAGTTACATAAAATCCCTCTGCCTGAAGCACTGCAGATTCACTGCAGTGCACCTCTTCCACCTCTGAATGCATTTCCCATCTGAAAGCACAGAAATGCTGCTGGGAAATGGGACAGGATGTTGAAATTTAGCTGCCAAGCCTAAGCCTGCAGCGTGGGCTGGTCCCCCACTCCTGCTTGAGGCTCCTCAGAGCTGTGTCTGACAGGCTCCATCTCCCAGGATACCACTGATGGCTGCATCCATGGAATTCATGGATCTCACCAGCAAAACCCCTCTGGAAATCTGACCTCTGAAAATGGGTGAGAAAGGGCTGCTTTGAGTGCTGACTCTTGTGTTCTTTCTGTTTCATACAGCAACACCTGGTACCCATTTTTGACATGTGATTTGTCATGTTAAATCTTCCAGCCTTCTCAGACTGCTGCTAACCTCTACCTCCCAGCATGTTATTTAGCAGCAAGTCCTGCCAAAGAATAGTGAAATCTGCATTTTATAAGCAGTGCCAAATAATTCAATTTATGAATCACATAGTTTATATTGCCTTCATGTTGGAAGACATTTTTGACACCATAAAAAGTTGTGGGGGGAATTTGAGCTGTTACCAGTATACCCAGGTTATGTTTTGAGGTTTTTCCTTCCTAACAATAGTAATGCTTTTATTTTTAAAGAAAAGAGATTGAGCTCTCCTAGATTCTTTAAGAAACCTTCTTAAGAATTCCTCACTCATGTGCACAACCACAAGGTTTCCTTTCAATAACAAAATTCTAAATGGTTTTCTAAAATGCTTCATTCATACTTTTCTAAAAATACTTCATTCTCTAGAATTAATTTTTGTGCTATTTCTCTGAATCATGGTTCTGTTTCTCAGAGCTAAAAACTGGTAAAGATATGAGGATAAAGATAAAATATTTTACATTTGTCCATATGGAATATGTAGCTTTTAATATTACTTTGCAGTGTACATTCTACTGTTTGATGTTCTCAGTATATTATTTGCCTTTACAGTGTCTTTTATAAATGAATCATTATTGAACAGTATCTAGCTTTCCCTTTTAAAGAATCCCAGCAGGCTTTACTAGCATCACCTTCAACTAGGAATTAGATTCAGGAGACTTTATTAACATGTTTATTATTTTCAGCAAGTTCATGAACAACTGTGTGTAGAGTAAATGCCATAACGAAAGACTTTAGAATCTCTAGACTGCTCTAATGAGACTTATACCAGACTAGAAAATATTTAGGCTGTTTTTGCCAAAAAAAAGGAAGAAAATTACCTTATTATACACATCTAAGAAATCAGTATACAAAAGAATTCATGGGCATAATTTTGTTGATATAGCTAAATTAATGCAATGCATCCCAAAGGTTATGGATTAACATGCCATAAAGAATTTTACTGATAAAGTTGCAGCAGCAGAATTATTCAAGAGGTGTAGAAAGTCTCTCACTGCAGGGTTTTGTTTGCTTTCTTCATGTACCTCTAGTTCCTTCTATTATACAGTAACTCTGTGTGATTTTATGTAATGGTGGCCTCTATTTATGATAGCTACGTGTTTCAGTTGATAGGATAACAAAATAACAAATAACACTCAGAAAGTGATAGGATGAATTGAAATAGATTTTAAAATATGAGGAAAAGAAATTATTATTACTTTTCTCCAAAATCTTCATGTCAGGTTTTATATTGATAAATCAAAGCTGCCTTAATTTTGGCTGCTAATATGAATCTTATATACAAGTGATATATTTTAAACATTCTGTGAGGGTCTAATGGCTTCACCAGTGAGTTGTAGTAGAAAACCTGATTTATTTCAGCATTGGGTTACTAATAGGTCTGTGTGGGATTCCACTCACATTTTTGCAAGCATGAGCAAATAGAAGAGCCATGGTTATTAATCATCCAGTCAGGACATTATGATTTCAGGGGCTCTTTGGCTGCACTTACACAAACTACCACTGCATTTTATAGTCAGCTTTCTAAAACACATCTGATTTTTATTTATTGTAGCATCACAAACACCAATGGAATCAAAATGAGGGAATGAAATTATGGAAGAGTTTTTAGTTGAAGATTTCCTACAAAGTTTTTCCATTTAAGATCATTTGGTGCAGTTGCATTCCCCTTTCCCCAGTACCACTTGGGAAGCTTGAATTTCAGTTGTGGTTTTGAATTTAGATAACATACTGTATAATCATGACTATGTAAATTATGGTTAAATTTTAATATGCAGATGTTTAATTTTTATCTTAATTTTTCTCTTTTTTTACTGCTGTACTTTCATAAATACAAGCTATAGCTGTACTTAAGACAGAAATTTGTATTTTTCTTAGATTTATTATCAGTTTTCTCTACCAGTGTAACTCTTTTCTGAGTGGTTGACAAGAGAAGGAAACCAGTTTGATATTTCCCTCTGAAAAGGAATAAATATATTTTATGATTATCCTATAGCTTGCAAAAGCTTGGGGGCACAGTCACTTATCTATTCAGATGTAGAAAAGCATTATTACAGGGGAAAAAATATGTCACAGTAGGAGCTACAGAACACTGAAATGATCAGGATAGTGCTGGAATTTTTAACAAGAACATCCTGCTGTATTCTTTTATTTATGGCTATTTTAAACACTAGCACAGTTTCTAACCACATGCTATATATAGAAGGAGGCACACATCCTATTGCTCATCCCGGTTATCCTTCACAGTCAATGCATTTTACAGGTATTTAAAGAATTATAAGGAATTAGTTGCTGGTTTAAAACATATGTTTTTAAAACTCTGGGATGTTTTTAAAACTCTGGGCTGTAAAATTGATCTTGCAAAATACAGATGAAGTGTGGTATTCCACTTTCAACTTCTTGCAATGTGATGATTATTTTCTGTCGGGGAGTTATAGACCAAAAAAAAAAACCCAAAGAGAAGATTTGTTTGTACTTAACTGTACAGAAGGAATCACCCTAGGAATAACCCTTCAAGCCAAGCTGCCCAAGCACTTCTGCTCGTTGGAGAAAGTGCTTCATTCCCTGTTCCCAAGTTAACTTTGCATAAATACCTGTAACTCCTGTTTGGGGGCTGGGTAAGACCCCTGAGCTGCACCAGGGTGTTCTCTGCAAAGGGCAGGGTTGAATTTGTGGTGTCATTGTGGGAGTTCAGAAAAACTCCTAAACGTTAGTTCTGCAGAAATCTTAATGTGAGAGCCTGAACAAAGGAATTTCAGTCTCTCTAGCTGTAATAATCTGTCCTTTGTAAGGGGTCCTTCACAGTGATGGCACTACTTAGGGAACCGTACTCTTCCTGGCACAGTTGTGCTACCATTGATACCATAACTAAGACAAGAATTCAAACATTAATTCTAATTGCTTTTAAGTGAGTCATTGACAGTTTAACCTGCTGCAGAGTGTCCCTGCTACTTTTCACAGCACTGTAGAATATAAAAGGCTATTATACTTCCCTGCATTGTATGATTTCTTTCCAGTATTTGTTGTGTGTCTATATTATTGTGTCTGCTTTAATTAAAGGGATGGGACCACAGTTGGGCTAAAAATGATTTATTGCTCGGATAAGTATCAGTCTCAGGGGCCGTGAGATTTATGAGAGCAAGCTGTCAGCCATAACTCATGTGTAGTCACAAGTTCTTTGTTACAAGATTATATATAACTTTTTAATGCAATGGACAGTTGCCACAAAGTTTATTTTGCTTTTCTAACTTATCACCTTTACTTAATTCTACTGCAATGCAGATACTTTTATCCAATGGGCTACTATTACATGTACACACAGATGCTTCTATTATAACATCTAAACTCTCAGCTTACTCTATACAATTACACCCCTACATTATAAACCCTTCACCATCTTTATTAATACAGTTTTTTACTTACTTAAGGCATATTCTTACTTACAACTATAGAAACAGAAGTTTATGATTTTTCTGCTTAATATCTGTGCATTTTATTTTCACATCAATCAAAGCTCCTTCCCAGGCTGCACATCAAACCCTCCGGTGTCTGTGGAAGTTTCTCTTTTTCCATTTCCCACACATCCACACTGTCGCAATTCCCGACTGGTGCGTGTTGCCTCTGCCCTTGCGAATGTCGCAGCGGCACAAATGCTGTCTCGTAAAGCCTTTGACATGCACTTTTATTCCCCCCGCCAGACCGAGCCTGAAATTATCGAAGAAACAAACGTTGACCGCGTCAACGAGCCGCGGAATTACGGCAGGGCCCGGCAGGCCAAGGGCCACTCGGAGACGTCGACGCTGAGCTCGCAGCCGTCCATCGACGAGGTGCGGCAGCAGATGCACATGCTGCTGGAGGAGGCCTTCAGCCTGGCCTCCGCTGGCCACGGGGGCCAGCCCCGGCAGGACGCCTACGGCTCGGCCCCGCACCTGCCCTACTCCGAGGTGGTGACCAGTGCCCCCGGCACCATGACCCGGCCGCGGGCGGGCGTGCAGTGGGTGCCCACCTACAGGCCAGAAATGTACCAGTACAGCTTGCCAAGGCCCGTAAGTGCAGCTTCTCTTCACCACACTGTAATGTCAGGAAGGTGCTTCTGTCCTGAGCCATGGGTTTTTTTTTTTTAAGTAGTCCCATTCAGGTGCTTAAAACCAGATGCTTACAGAAAATAAGTATGTTTAGGGTGATGTATATATATATATATATATATGTGTGTGTGTGTGTGTGTGTGTGCTTGCCTAGACACCAACCTAGGCTTTGCAGTTGGGAGGATGAGTGAGCCACGTACATACACCATGGAAGACTCGGTATCTATTTTAGCAAGGTTGTCCTGTCTAAGCTGTACTAAGATTTAAAAGAACAGGCTGCAGGTTGTTCAACAGATCCCAAACTGTTGGAACCCTGGCTGCTGAGAATTTTAGGCTTTCTGTGCTGACAGGCACTGACCCCTAAGAGAACACTGCCTTTGACCTGAAGCCATAGAGAAAGCTTCCAGAATTAAATAATAGAACTAAGATTATAAGTATATTGTTTGAATAGAAGAGTGTAATATCACATAGTAGAAAACTTAGAGTTTAAAGTTTTAGAATATAGTAATGTATTTAAAATAAGATAGAAGGTTTAAGACAGAAGCTAGTCCTTCTTTACCTTCTTCTTCATTTAAGTAGTATGATGTAATTAGATAAATAAGTCCACATTATGAACCACAGGTAGTTATTTATTAAGTTAAGTTATTTCTTAATTGGACAGTTTATCCTTAAAAAGCCTTGTAGAGAGAGAAATATGACTGCAGTTTTAGTTAGAGTGAAGTACTGTAGAACTCACACCAAATGTGTTTGCACATCTGCTCGGGTAATGCATATTAGGAAGCAATGTGGTTTTATGGATTAACTGTGGTGACACCTGGCTAGGGAACAGCCACTCTTCTGCATCACTGGAGAGGTTCACCACTGAAGAGCAACAGGAAATGTGGGCTCTTATTGGTAGTCTTGCACTTACAGCTATTAGCTTGGGTCTCTAGAGAAGAAATCTAGAGAAGATTTAATTCCACAGGTCTCTTAGTTGACCTTATAACTGACTTTATCCTTCATTCCAAGCCCCAAGCAGCAGCTAACACATCCTCACCTCACAGAAGTAATACATGAACTAGGAACTTAAACCCAAGGGTGGAAATCGTTAATGGAATTTTGTAGGTGTCTAGACAGCAGTGACACTAGCACTGTGCACTCTAAACCAGAGGTGATTGCTTTCAGATAAGAAATAGCCCATCTAACAATACCAGTGTGATAAATTGTTCATTTTAAGGCTTTTGTTGGTCAGATTTTTTTTTTTTTTTTTTTTTTTGAGTCCCTAACTCTGGCTAGAATAAGATGAAAATGCAGAAAAATGTCCTCAGTTCAAAATAACCATTACCATGACTTTCTTCCATGACAATAAAAAATACATTAAGGGATGCTGCTTCTGAACGATTCTGAACATAGCTGAAAGTCAGTGGCACTGCCTGCAAAGGTTCAGGTTGGTGCTATTTAAATCATGCTAAGGTTATTTCTGGAACTTTGAAATTGGTCTGATGAAATTTGTACGGCGTATAATCATATTTTATGGTTAGAATTCGATTAAAAGCTTAAGAGACAGCTAATGGGGAGTCAAATTACCTCAACACTTCAAAGACTCTTTCTAAAGTGAAATTTAAAATATTATATGGTGAGAGGTTTTTTTAAAAAATAATAGCCACTCTTCTCATGGTGAATGATTCACTGTTGTCTTTCAAAGACATTCTCCTAAATCATCTGCGTGTTTGGACCTTTTGCTTATCTTTCTGGCATTCTGAAGACAGAGTTAAATTCCCTGGAGATAGTTGATTGCCACAGATGAGGATAGGCACAGACTGCTGAGCTTTGGATAAGGGCTGGTAATTCATAGTTTTCTGCATATCAGTTTCATGAATATGCACTGTGCTTCAACCACCCCATTTTCTGGTTTGTTCCCAGAGGGTTGGAATTGAAAATATCCCCAGCTTTGGGGGTGAGAGGTATCTGTGCACTGGGATGTTGGTTACCTCTGTAAACCAAGAATATGTAATTTTTCCCCTTTCTTAAAATTCAATTCTTAGTGGCAATTAGAAGTCAACATCAACAATGCTGTTACAATTAAAAGCACCAAGCATTTTGAAAATGAAAATTTCATCTTTGAAAATTCAAGGGCATTTTGTCAGCTTAGATGGAGCAAGTGCAGAGGGCTCCAGAGCCACTCTTTAGTTCTGTGTTGCTTCAGCTGTCCTCCAAATTGTGGAACTTCAATTTTTTGTAGTCAACTTCTTGGCTAGTCCCACCATTAAACATTTGTGTATCTCTCCAGAGTGTGCACACTTTTTTTTTTTTCTTTTTCCATTTTCTTCTCCCTTTTGAGGTCTTTTCTGTGGTTTTTATTTGTTTGGTTGGGGTTTTCTGTACATGCTGCCATTAATACTGAAATTATCTGTAGCTCTTGTGAGGGAATGCCTGTTTACCAACCTGCCTGTTGGGGGACCTGTGAAAAGAGGACTCCTCCACATGGGACTCGTGCCTTCTCCTGGCAGAGGAAAGCCAGTGAAATGCAAACTCTCCCTGTTTTCCTGGAGCTTCCAAAACATGATGAGTAACACTTGGCTGAGCCCTTGGCACCCAGCTGGTGTGCTATGACTGGAGGATGGAGTTAAAGGGTTGAATGTGTGACACCAGCCGGACTGCCAGCTCTGTGCCTTGGTTCATCATGTTTGGAAATTTGCTCAGCTGAGTCAAGTCAGAGCTGGGACCAGAGAAGAAAACCCTCTCCATCACAAGGCTGGACCAGTTCCCATCTCTCCTCTTTAGTGCTCTGGAAAGAGGAGTGAGAATAAGAGAGCTCTGGGTCCCAAGGTGAGACCCAGCACCACAAACAGGCACTGATGACCAGCACTTACAGCCTGCGTGACTGGTAAAGTATCCCTGTCTTCAGAGCTCCCCTTCATTTAACAGGGGATTCAAGTGTTCAATAATTCGTTCAAAATTCAGGTACTTTCAATAACAGCTGCTTAGTATGAAACAGGACAGCTATAAAGACAAAGCCAAATCAATAAGTTTGCATTATTCCTGGATGAATAAGCAAGATAAATAATTCAATGAGTTAACAAGGATGCTGGCCTTTTAATTCCTATGGTGAGATGTAAGGAGATGGGTATTTCTGTAATTAGAAGGAAACATAGAATACTTTTACCCAGGACCAATCTGGAAGTGGAAGGCAGTAAAAATATTTAAATATTTGAACTAGGGAAATGTAGTCTTAAAACTAACTGCAAAGTTTCTGCTTTGGCCTGTGAACACAGGCTGAGAGACTTGGGGTTGTTCAGCCTGGAGAAGAGACAACTCCAGGGAGAACTTAGAGCACCTTCCAGTACCTAAAGGAGCTACAAGAGAGCTGGAGAGGGGCTTTTTACGAGGCTATGGACTGATAGGACAAGTGGGAACGACTTTGAACTGACAGAGGAGAGGGTTAGATTGGATGTGGGCAAGGAATTCTGTACTGTGAGGGTGGTGAGGCACTGGAGTAGGCTCCCCAAAAAGCTGTGTATGACCCATCATGGAAGCATTCAAGGCCAGGCTGGATGGGGCTTTGAACAACCTGGTCTAGTGGAAGGAGTCCCTGCCTGTTGCAAGGGGCTTGGGCCTAGATAATCTTTAGGGTCTCTTCCAATCCATTCTGGGATTTTTCTTTTCTGCATCCTGACAGGTAGTACCTTGGGCTGTTGGGGTTGTGGGAGACAATGGTGCAGGTTTCTGCTGGTGGCTGGATTTATCCTGCAGAGGATTTATGGTCCTTGGCCCAATGGCTGTTAAACTACACTTCCTCCTTTTCAAAATTAATTCTTGATTTGCTTTCTCAGTTGTCAGTGTTCTAGGTGCAGCAGACTCCTTCATTGGCATTTCTTACTGAAAGGGTGGCATGGGGTCTGCACTCTGCTGCCTCTGCAGTCTGTCCTGGACCTCAAGTGGGATTACTTCTGCCTGATTGTTATAGCCTTTGTATTACACACGTCTTTTTTACAAAAAATAGAGTTTGGAACCCATGCAGAATGTTTTCCTTAAGGTTTTTTCTTTTGTTCTTTTTGGGCTTTTAGTTCGTTTGTTTTTCTCTGGTTGGGTTTTTTTTTTTTTAGTTTGCTAAAAACCAAGAGATCAGTTTAAAAAGATAAATATATTTTAAAGATTAAAATTAGGCAAAACTGTGAAATCAGCTGGGTTGTGTTTTTTGTTTGTTGTTTTCCTCTCTGACTCGTTTCACAGTGGTGAAGTGACTTTAATTCTACAATCATGCTGGTTAGCCAAGAGCCTAAAGGCTCATTAAAATCTTTAACAGGCATCTGTGGTAGAACTTTGATTTCATTTAGCTTCTGAGCACTTTTTTCCCATTCATATGTTGCCTGCAGGAAAACACTAATGCCCCAAACCATTAGGGAAACTCTAGAAATTTCACTGGAGTTCCCTCCCACAACCATGTTGGTGTATGTGGCAGCTCAAGGCAACGAGGGCGACTCCTGTCCCCTCTGGACAAACAGTTCCTCAGCGTGGTGGAGCAGATCTTTTACAGGATTTTTCACTTTAACAGGATTCTCTCTGCCCAGCCATTAGCAAAATATTGCCACTCACTCAAAATTGTTCATGTCCCATGTAAGCAGCAAAATAAAGGCTTAGGTTTTCTATTTTACTTTTTTCCCCGAAATTTCCAGTGCAAGTTGCAGCATATTTGTGAACTGTGATCCCTTGAAATACCTAATACCTCTTTGATGTCCATATTCCAAAGCACAACACACGAGAGAAAACCCAAATCTACCTCTGAGTCTCTGCCTACCCTGCTAAACAGTGTCTGGAGTCGCTTTCCACTCCGAAACATAATCTCATGTGCTGTTCCTTTAAAATAGGGGGAATAAAAAGGATTTCATGCTTGGCACAAATGCATGCTGAGAGCAAGATGTGGGATGAAAGGCTTGTGGAGCCAGAAGGGAGAGTTCAGTCAGCCTGTGAGGGCACTGCCAGAGTTTGAGATGCAGAAGAGGCACTGCAGACCATTCCACATCCAGCACTATCGGGAGAAATATAACTGAGGTTTTCTTTGATGCGAATAACATTTGTTTTTTCCACACAGTTCTTTCATTAAAAATCAGTAGTTCCAACCCCTGGCTAAGAAATGCACCAGTGTCTTTTTAGACTTTTTTTTTCCCACTTAAATGTAGAAATGCTTTAAATATCATGGTAGCATGGTGAAAGTAAATATTAGGAGACTTTGTAGGTGTCATGCAAGAAAAAATTATTTTCAGAGACATGCCTTTGAGGGTTTCTAACCTGCTTTCAAAGGGGTAGCAGTGAAAGGACAGAAAGGTGCTGGGTCTGTACTGCTTTTCCCTTGGAGACACATAAAAAATCAGTTTGATAAGTTACCTTTCCGTTTTGTTGACCTAGTTTTGCAGGTATTTGAGAATGAAGGCATTTGGAATATGGTCTAAATGTGTAATTTTACAAGATAATTACAGAAAGACAGTATTTTCTGATATATAGTGTGGGATGTATATTGCCAAATTCCAACCTAAATGTAGGTGGTAAGTCTGAAATAATCATGAAAATCCTGTAGGCTCTTGCTCTGGGCAGGAGATAGAATGTGACTCATCCCGTGTGTTTTAATGTGCTTTTAACTTTCACTGCTGATTGTGGAGGAGCTTCTCTGGGTAAACCAGATACTTCTTGTTTAGGGGGCCAAAGTCCCACCATTGGACTCCATTTTTTTGTCAAAATGCCAGTATCTTGATAGTGGTCAGCCTTTCCAAAATTTGTTATTTGTTATTCCTCTGATTTTATCTTTATTCCCGTGCATTGCTCTGAAGCATTGTCATGCAAACCACAACTGAAAAAAAAAAAATCACAACTAAATAATAAACCAAAAACCAATAGGAAAACAAAATGCTCACCCACGATGTAGTGAAGCATCTAGTGAGATATCATTCCTCTAAGTGTATTTGGAAAAATTATGGCCTCTAATCTGTAGCAGTGCAAATGATTTAGGAGGAAAATTTTGTCCTTCATGTCATTTCCTGGGTGCTGTGGGTTTCATGCACATAATTGCTCCTCCTTCTCATGTATTGGTGATGAAATTCAGAATTACTGCAGGCAAGCTGCTTAATTTTGTGATTGTGTGGGTTGGGCCTGGTGTTCCTCTGGATCAGTCTGCCTTTCCAGAACTGTTTGGAGCCCTTGTCGCTGCTTTGGGAAGTTACAGAACTTGGGGTTTTTTGGGGAAAACTTTCTTTTCATCTCTTGAAGGCTGAAAGGAAGAGGTTGAAAAACTTGATTGCTCACAGGCGGCTTCACCACAGTGCACACTTCTCTGAGGGTTCTTTCTGAGTCTTTGAAATACTTTTTTTCCTGGAGAAAGTGAAAATACTCAGGTCTTTTCCCCATGATCCAAAGCAGTTGTTGAGTCTCACATAATCACAACAGATCTGCTTTGCCAACAGGTTACAAATGTCACAGAGACAGTGTTTAATATATTTCATTTTAATTATACTTCATTTTGTCTCTGAGCTCATTTTCTTCCACATTCAAAAGTCACCAAACACCGCAAATTCCAATTATTGTTGATGTCACAAAAAGTTATCTTCCAGTTGACTGTCACACAGAGCAAGTATTTAATTTCTGATTTTGGTTTGTTTTTCAATTTGATTGAGATCTACTGGTGTTTCAGAAAATATTTATTTTTCTCTGTTACAGGCTTATAGATTTTCTCAGCTTCCTGAGATGGTAATGGGTTCTCCTCCCCCTCCTGTCCCTCCCAGAACGGGTCCTGTGGCTGTTGCCTCTCTCAGGAGGTATTTATCTGTTACTTTACTTTAGGCAAGGTCTCTAAAACCCACTGTCATAATAAGAACCAGGGCAGACCCTGAAGGGGCACTTATAAAGCACTTAAAAATATACATTCATGAAATTAGAAACATATTGGTTTTATTTCATTTTAACACAAAACGAAATAGCAATGAATTTTCTGTTAGCCAGTCTGTGTCAATAAAATTAGGAACTGCAGGGTTTTGTTTCCTTTAAAGCATTCTTTGCCTCAGCTCTCATAATGGTGTGCTGAGGCAGATAATTCACACTCTCATTCTCCTGCTTTCCTGGACTTGCAACATTTCCAAAGACCTCAGCACTTCCCAAGTGCAGAAATGTTATTTACCACAGTGGTCTCCTACTGTATGATACCATGTCATGTACACTGCAGACTGTGTTGGTGAGTTATGGTAAAGCTCTGGGCAATTATGGTAAAGCTCTGGTTTTAGTGTTGTATTTCACAGGCATTTGTTTGAAGCAGCAAGCAAAGGCCCTACAGGGTGGTAATAACTTGCTTTGGTAAAAAGAGCAACCAGGCTAAAAGGATTGTTTGCAAACTTCTCCAGACTTCTCCAAACTTCTGTTGTGCAGGTGTTCTCCAGACTTCTGTCATGCCAGAGCAAAGCTGGACAGATTGCTCCTAGCTGCCTGGTCCTGCTGTAGCTGATAGGAATGTATGTGGCTACAGATCACATCTGTAGGTCAGAATGACAAAAATTTGTGGGTTTTTTTTTCTTTCTTAATGCACAGGTCTACATCAGATATTGGCAGCAAAGTGAGAATACCTGAGTCCAGCGGAGCAGATCAGGCCCAGCATCATGATCAGACACCTTTTGCAGCGGGTTCGAGAGCTCCCATGTCTGTTGGCCCACTCGATCAATCGGCTTTTCACTCAGGTGACAAAATACTGCAGATTCAACTGGGAGCTTTGAGAGCCTTATAAGTTATTTTGGGTATAAATGAAAGTATGGGATATAGCAAAAAAGGATGATTATCTGGGGAAAGACTGTATTAGGTGGGGTTTTTTTTCCTGGGGCAGCTGAAGGAACCCTCCAGAGGATGGCCTGTCCCTTTGTAAGTGCAGCACCAGCTGTATCCTAAAATACTCATCCTGCAGCAGCACCAGGAAATGGCCTTTTCTGAAGGTAGGATCCAGCAGTAATGTCCCAGGCGTTCTCTGTTCAAGTATGGCATTCTGCTGGCACACTAATCAGGACTCTGAATCGATAAAACCCAGTAAAACTGTTAATCTGTATAGCAAAAGGCAGCAGAATTTTTAGGGAGGATATAGAGGGTGTTGGTGGCAAAATCAGTTGCAGTATTGGGACTGCTGTGTGACTTGTTTGTGTTGCACTTCATACCAACCAAGCAAAGTGGGAGAGACAGGCAATGGGGGAGAAATGAGGGGAGAAATGAGTTAGATCCTTCCAATATTTTGTCAGTCAAAAATATTGATCCAAGTGCTTGAAAACTTTTAAGGCTCCCTGTTTCCTCTTGAGAAACTTAACCCCTACTCTTGTCACAAGAGTGGGCTACTGAGGAAGGCAAATTGAAGGTACATGGCCCCTTCCCTTCAAAACACAAGGCAGTGGTGCTGTTGCACAGTCAAGGGCAGGTAATCTGTTAGCTCTCCACCCCTCCTGTTCTGGAGAATATACTTTCTGCCCAGAACTTGTTTTGGGTCTAAAAGTCCCAATTTTAAAGGCCTAGTCAGTTCCTGGTCCTTTTGATATGAGTTGCATTTATAAATTACTGATTTAATCATGAGATGAAGCTGATATACTATTTTCATGGTGTCTGGATAAAATTTAGCTGGAAAAAATATTTCAAATGGCTTCTTATTGGCAAAATGTGTTTTCCTGAATAATTATGGAAAAGAGCTTACAATATTCAAAAGCATTTTCCATTAGTTCAAAGCTTTGAAATTAGTAGTTTGTTAGATATCGCTCTGTTAATTTGCCAGGAAAAAAAATCTTTCTTAGCTTCCTCAGAAGCAATAGAGAGTTATCTGCATTGTCTTTGACCTCACTGACTGAGAATCATAATGTGGCTAAGCAAATGAGCTGTCAATTAATTAAATACAGTAGCTTTGAAGGATCCATCCTGCTCTCACTTATTGTCATGCCTTCTGCAAATGGTGCAGTACCTGAAAGGAGCAGATGCTCACCCTCCCATTTCAAATCATTTCAAGCTGTGAAATATGCCACAGTACCTAGCCCTCTTCTTTATGTGTGCAGCAATGGGATCTGTGGGATACACTTTTTTATTGGATCCAGTGATGGGGAGATTTTATTGCTGTGTGTTGCTGAAGGGTGGATGCAGTTCAGAAGAGACAAAATTACATTCCTGTACATTGTGGAGTTTGCCAGAATAGCTCTGGGAGTAACTGAAGGAAACTTTCATATATGTCAGGTGCTACAAAAGGCTGTAATATAGGCAAGTAAAGACAATTGTGAGAAATGTGCAATTGTAATACAAGGATTTCAATCTTCTGATATGAAAATAAGTTTTTATAGCCTCAATGCATGGAGAAATTGCTGCAGGTGCTGATTTGGGATGTTGATGCCTAATGTCGCTCTCAAGCAGCCCAGCATCAGCTCTAAGCTAAGGACGTTGCAATAATAATTTAGAATGGGGTATAACATCAGCCAATTGAATATTCATTTTGAGTAGTAACTCCTTTTGCTGTGGTTAAATTAAAAGAATGTTTTGGTGTAGAAGCCATGCGCCATGTACAGGAGCAGCACTTCTCTGTACATGTGGGAAGAATGCTCATTTTCAGCCTTGCTAACTCATTTAAAAAAGCAGCCCTTGTGCTGTTTATGACCTGGAAAGACAAGTGATTGACCACACCTCTTCTCTTAGCCCACCCTCTTCCAAACCACGGGGCTGGGGGAATTGGGATAGAGGTGGTGTGTTTCTGCTCTGGAGAAAAATGTGCTACAAACCATATTTTACTCCTCATGCCCTGATTGCATCCATAGCAATTCTGGCCTGGGACTGCGTGGGAAGTCCTTGAGAAACTGTAAATATCTGGGTTTATGGAGACTGCTTTGGGGATGGATGCCACTGGTGGAGTCTTTCTATCTCTGTGCACCTGCCCATGCAATGTCCCAGCATCTGTCAGAGTAGGCAACATAATCCTCTTGTAGATTGCTCAGGAGCAAAAAATGTGCTAGGGCTGTAAATGAGATTCTGGGAGATGGATATCTGAGGCAGCCAGTAATTGATGCTAATTCAATTATACTCCATATGAATTTCATGGGCCTTCCCATGTCTTTGTGATTTTGTCAGCATAGTAGTATCATAACTACTGAGAGCAATTAGTAGCAATATTCAAAAGGTGTGCAGTTGGAAGGGGGAGAAATTTTATTTTCTCTGCATTTATTCTAGTACAGAGAATCTGCCCAGCTGTATAATGTTACTGTGCTTCCATTCCTCAGTGAAAATGTTGGAGTTATAATTTGTTGTGTTTACAAAGGGCTTACTGCTTTTATGTAAGTGATGTTATTTTTGCTATATTCTGTGAATCTGAAAAGTAACATACGTGTCCATGTAGTATAGCTGAATTAACTGAAAACCTAGTAACTGATAGAGATGATATGCAGCTGTCCCCTCAAGGATTTAGGGATGAGGATTTCATGCCCTCAGTGTGATGTTGGTGATTCCCTGCTGGAGTCTGTCTTTGCATGTAACTAGGCACTAGATGAAACAAGACTAAACTGGGCAAGAAAGTAGTTTGCAGTCTATTTTTAACTAGGCAAATACATGGAGTTAATAGCAAAGGGAATATTTCAAGGGAACATTAGGATGCTGCTCTTTCAGACAGCCCAGTTATAGCCTGTGGATAATCTCTGTACCAAATTGTTCTCTGCATCTCTGTGGGCCACAGGAATAAGCCTTCCCTGAAAGCAGATGTGACCATACCGAGATTTGGCTGAAACTTTGCCTCCTTCCACACAAATTGGAATGTGATAGTGGGATTTTAATCCAGGAGGCTTCCTGGATATTCCTATGCATGCATCTTAATCAAGAGGTGATAAGCCAGATTTGGAATCAACAAATATTTATTTGAGTTTTAGCTGTGTAATTTGTGGCAGTCGTGGACTCTTCTTGGGAAAGGAACTGAGCAGGTAGAACCTTGCTATTTTTTACAGAAGCATTGAACTTTTATGATGGAATTGTTGAGAGTACAGCCTGTTAAACATATTAGTCAGTCGTTTTTGTAGGTTTTTTTACCTACAAATAATATTGATATAATACAATAATATAGATATTAATAAGAATATCAATAATATAGATATTAAGAAAGACTGGGTAAACAGTGAAAAGAGAGGTGCATTACACTGAAACCCAAGGTAACAACAGCTGAAAACTGAATACAAGGAAGCAAACTTAAGGGGGAAAAAAGCCTTTTCTCTAATGAGTCAAAGTTTTGACGAAGATCATTTGTTACAAGGATCAAGTCCTAGGGACTCTTTACCTGAAGGCTGCACATGGTTATGAGGACAACTGCAAGTCTTGCCTTCTCCGGTATTTCCCAGCATTGTGAAGTTGCTCTAGTCAGATGGCGGGACAAAAAACCCCCACCCAAAACTCCAAACAAAAATCCTCAACAAACAAACATGAAGTCCATATTTCATAAGCACTATCTTCTGACTTACAAGTGAAAATCTCAGCTATTAACCATGCCTACTCCTTTTTTATTTGACAGGAAATACGGTACCAGCAGTGTTTGCCATTCCAGCGAACCGACCTGGCTTCACGGGCTATTTCATCCCAACTCCTCCCACTGCCTACAGGAACCAAGCCTGGATGCCCTATGCTGGAGAGAATGAGTTGCCAGGGCAGTGGGCAGACTCTGTAAGCATCCTTGCTTTTCTAACCACCTGTGTTTTCTGTGTTTTGCACAGGAGGGCTTTTCATCAGTTCTTCACTGGTCTACAAAGAAGCTGAAAAGGATATTTTTTTTCCTTGAGTGGGAATAATCTCTACTAGTGAAAAGCCATAAGAGATGGATTAGACATAGATACTTCAGCTGTTCATAACATGAACTCTGAGCTTTAGAGGGTGGAATCGTTCACTAGGTTAGGGCCTGGCACCTGTTTAAAGTTGGTGGGCTAGATATAATTTCTCTTTCCTGAGAAAGGTTAAATTTTTAGATAGACACGTGTCAGGAGAAGGTGATGCTGCCTCTCAAGGCAGCCTTGAGCTGTTTGAAAGTTGGGGAAGCATCTTGCCCTCCTGGAGGCTTCTCTCAAGACAACCTGTCTCCCAAATCTTATCTCCCAGCACTGCTGCAGCCCTGCTGTGCATGGTTTCAAATCGTCCTGAAGGCTGCAGTGACAGATCATAAATTAAATAATTAATTGCACAATCCCAGACTGGAACAGATGTAATTTTTAGCCCAAAGTAAACCTACATTTCAAAGAATTGAAGTTGAAACATCCTAAAATTAATTGCAGTAGTTTATCATGTTTGAAACAATTTCTCAAATGTAGGGCTTTCCTTTTACACAAGGGAAAAAAAGATAAATTCTTCTGCTTGAGCTCACATCTGGTATTTATGCAGAACCACTCTGGCTAAAAAAGCTGGGTCACAGATTCAATTTCCTTGTGCAAATTGTCATCAGAACATTTTAATGAATTGCAGTTGAAATCTAAGTTGTCTTTGAGCAACTAAGCAGGAGACAACACAGTCATATAAATGTTCCTGGGGGCAGCTTTTTTGTTGTTCACCCTTTATTACTGCTCCTGATGCCTGTGAGGAAAAGAATTCAATAGGACTTTGAGATGCAAGTCAGCGTTTGAAGGCTGAACTATCAGAAAAAAAAAAGCTGTTCATTTGTAAGCTGAGCACACCTGCTGATGTGCCCCTGACACCTGGAGGCTTGTGATGCTCTGGTATGAACTTCCTTCTTAGAGCTGCCTTTTAAAGCATGAAAAGCTTTATTTTCCTTTGTTGTTTTGGTGTTTGTTTTTTGTTTATTTATTTGTTTTATGTGTGTTTTTAACCCTTCGGACAACTTAAAACCAGGAGGCCTATTTTATCTTAGCAATGATTTTAAACTTTTTCTCTAAGAAGGAAAAAAGCCATGAAAAAAATAAGGAAATTTTACTTGTCTCCCATTCATTCTCCCTTTTGTATCCCTACTCTTGCTTGCAGTCCTGTGGAAAAAGAGTCAGGTATCACTTGTCAAAAGTGGAGACTGGAACAAATGGGTCAAAACTGCAAACCAAGTGTCCAGCCTCCAGCTTCTTCCTCTGGAAGGAGAAGAGTATAACCCTGTTGTGGGTTTCCTTGTCTTCAGGGAAAAAGGAATGGAGAGGGATATAAGAATCTGTCTGAAAAACAACCATGGCAATATAAAATTCAAAGGAATTGCTGCTCAGATTTTCAACCCTCCAGTGGCTTTGCAGAAGAGGTAAAAATGTAGAAACTGCTGCAGTTTCTACAATGAATTTGCAAATCTGTCAAGAAATTGTCTTGAAAATCATTGCTAGAGGAGCTAGTAATAGCATTAGCAATATAGCACTGTCAGAAAGCCTGAATAAAAGTAAATAACATCAAGATCTGAAGTTATACTCAGGGCTTGAATTTCTGCATGCATCCTGGTTTCTGGGCCTCTAGATTATTGCTTGATCACATTCCCAAGATTTTCTTACAATTATTGAGAACAGAGGCTTAATATCTAGAAGATTCTTTATTTTTCACACGTTTCTACTAGCCTAGACTGTAAACAAGGGAGTAGAGGAAACAGGAGCTATTACCTATTTTATAAGCAGAATTACTGTGGTGCATTATTCTCTGACACAAATGGTAAGTATTGAAACACTAAGTTTTGTGGGAGAAGGCAGCTGTACCCACAAAGCACTTATTTTCCCAATTGCTGGGTGCTGCTTAGTGAAAACAGTAACTTGGTGGCCTCTAGTGGTGTGATCGCATGTTGTTCTAGTAAAATCACCTTTTGAAGAGCCTGTTGTAGACTAAACAGAGGTGCTCACATCTAATGATCACTTTCATATCATACCTTCTTTCTACATTCGTCTCATCACACCAGAGTGAACGTTTGACATTCTCTTCAGTATTTGATGGATATCCAAGGCTATATAGAGGATGTGTAAATCCTTATGGTCAGGCTTCAGGCATAAAGCCTTCTTCTAAATTAAGGCCAGTAAATTCCTGTTTTATAGACTTTTGGAAATCATAAATACTAATTTTTATTTGAGGCATTAAAATCTTCTGAGTTACAAAAAGACTGGTATCGTGGTTCATGGATTTGTGAAAGAAATTTAATCTCTCACTCTGACTAAAGGGCCTACATTATTGTTTTAGCTAATATGGGGCTGAAATGTGTGGAGTTACAAAAATTATGAATCCCTTTATGTAATTCTGTTAGACATGGCCAGAAATCTTGACACTTCTGAGCAGTCATATATCCCTTTGAGTCTTGAGTTTCCAAGCTGGCGCACCTGAGCTTATCCCTGCTGTCTGGATCTAGTGAGTTTCTGTTAGGAAAAGTGAGGCCAGACACTTGGCTGGCTTGGATTAGATAGAAATCAGAAAACTGCTTTTCTGTTTTAGGCTTTTTGGTGTACTAAAATCATGCTGTTTGTTTAAAACCGAAGTGTTTGCTAAGCAGAGAGCACACGTCCAGAAAAACCTTTCCCCTTGGACCTTTGGAGGTGATGATAAATGAGGACAAGCAGGACGTGCTTGCTGCCACAGCTGGGATGTGCATAAATGGCACGTGCCAGGACAGGCATTTGTAGGCAGAAGCTGGGAATTCTGAGGTTTGCATTGCCTTCGTTTGGTGCTCTCTGTCACATCTGACAGCGCCCCGGGGAGGTTTGCGGTCCCTGGTGGGCGGCACCGTGGGTCAATCGTTCCGCGTAATCCTGTGCAATTCCAATTCCCCACAGGTCCCCCTTCCTGGCTACATCGAGGCTTACCCGAGGCCCCGCTACCAGCACAACTCGCCCTCCCGGCTGCCCAGGCAGTACAGCCAGCAGGGCAGCCTGCACCCCAGCCTGGAGCAGGCTCCGCTGGCCTCCGCCGCCGCCTCCCAGCAGAGCCTGGCTGACAACGACCCCTCCGACGCGCCGCTCACCAACATCTCCACGGCTGCCCTCGTCAAGGCAATAAGAGAAGAAGTGGCCAAGCTGGCCAAGAAGCAGACAGATATGTTCGAGTTCCAGGTCTAATATATCTTCTGTGCACGGTGTTTGTGTCTTGCAACCTGGGGTAGCCAAGAAAGCAACTCCTTTAATTTTCGGCTACAAACTTTCTGTGAATTGTGCCAAAGCGATGGCATTTTAATCTGTCTGAAAAGTCAACACTATGAAATGACTTAAAGCAGAGCAACATGACTCTGAAGACATGAAATTCTGCTTTCCAGCTAAGGAAAAGCTGCCAGGAAACTGTTTCATACTGATGAGATCAACCATATGCAATTGTTTGTCACTTCGCTCTTGTATTATGACCCATCATCAGTAAAGATGCTGCTGAACATGCCTGTGCCACAGAAGTTTCATTTGCAGACCCAGAGGTAGAGCTGCTGAAAATAACTTCTGCATGCCAAAACTTCGATCCAAGAAGAAAAAACCTGCAGAACAGGGTTTGCTGAAGGCCACGGCTGGCATGGCAGTGGCCGTGTTGTTTGCTGTAGGACATTGTACAAGGGGTGCTGATTTCAGCAATGCAGAGTCATTTCAGCCTTTTCATCCCAGAGACTGTGTTCAAACCAAAAGAATTCAACGTGATTAAGTAATACAAATAAAAGTCCTGTAAATAGCTCCGAGTCTCTTCATCCTATTAACAGTGCAAAGAAGTGAAAGAAGAGAGGACTGTGAAGAAGGTAAATGACAGTTCCATAATTGGTGGCTACCTTGTCCCTCAGTGCCACTGATGAGTTATGGAGGAGATTTTTTTTTTTTCAGCGTGAGAGAATACAATGCATGAAGAGCCAGCAAAGGATATTGGTGCTAAAAGCTTCCCAGAGAAATGAAATAAGGTTATTCCTGTTTTCTCTATAATCGGGCTTTTCACTCTGAATGCATGTGAAGCTGGTAAACCTGAGACCTTTAAATCCTTCCAGCCTGGAAAAATGAATACACCTGCTTGGACAAGGAAACCTCTGTTCAACACAGTGCTTTTTTGCCTCTTTCTTTAACAATGCTATCTACTAAAGTGTGCCAGAAAGTGCTACCTGAAGCTGCAGTTGATTTTGATTGCGCTGGCACCGTGAATGCGCACCCAGGAAGTTCTGAATGTAGAGGACCTAATTACTATATTAACATGTAAATAAGCTAACAGCTACATGGATTAACAAAAAATATGAATGTTCTGTGAAAAAGAGAGCATTGCCAGAAATGATGTTGACTTTATATTGTGCAAGATAAAGGTCACTGATTGTTACACGGCGTTGTGGTAGGAATCCAATCCCAAAAGAAAATCAGACCACTTGGGATGGGACAGTAGTTAATATTCTGCAGTTGTACAAACTAGTTGAAGATCATGAACAGTTGTTTTCAGTTCCTTCAGCAAGTAGCTTCAGGAACTGAGGTTGTCGCAAAATTTGTTGTGTTGGGCGTGTTTGACGTCAACTGGAGTTAAAGGTAATGTCCTTCATTTCAGTGGGTTATTTAGATATCCTCAGTTAATATTTTGTCTGATCATTTCATTTCCTTGAGTTTCTTTGGTCTTAGCTGATGTGAGAAAGGGAACTTGGTTTAGCTTTTTGGCCATCAGTAAATTGAGAGAAGGAGAGAGAAGACTAGAATAGGGGATAGAAGAAGAAATTGATGAAGCACAAACTTTTAAGGCAGAGCTGTTTTCCCCCCTAATAATCATATTATAAACCCTGAGACTGTGATGCGTCATTATCCTAGAATATACAGACATCCTCTGCTCCAATACCTGGAATATTGCAGAAGCGTTTGGAATGCTAGTTAATCTTTCAATAAATGTGAAATTTCATTTTTATTATTTAAAATCAGATATAAATAAAATGTATTTTTGTAATTTCTATGTATATATGTGCTGTATATTTATATAAGTGACTAGTCTGCTATAGTCAGAAAATTTCCATAAACTAAATGCAAAAAAACAAAAAGAAAGAATAAACCCGATAATTTTACTGATCAGTATAAACGTGCTATGTCTGGAGTACACAAATATACAATTGGGTGACTTGGATACTAAACAACCAAAGAAACTCAATTTTTCATATAAATACAAGTCTAGTAAAGGCTGACTGCTGTCTCAGTTACCTGTCTGCCAGGTAATACTGATATTATCAGTGTAATACAACACAGCCAAATTGGGTCAAATTAATAGCTGCCTAAGAGCATCACACTTTAGAATAACAGCTGAAAAATACTGGCCCAAACTCAGTGTGCCACAGAAAGGTTCTTGTTGGCTTCAGTGGGAATTTCACTCACTGAGAACAAGGCTGAGTTTCTCTATTGGGCTTTATCTATAAAAGCAAATTCCACTAGACCCCTTGAACAGGATTCTGTTTATTTTTCAGTCATTTGGATCTCTGTAACATAAGTGCAGATATAATGGAAGAGCAGCTGACTTTTATTTAGCCTGAGCTGGTTCACAGCTGGCTTGAGCTAACCTGGTAAGTAAAACCTACACCAGGTCGTGTCAGCCATATTTTGCATCAGCTTTATCTCAGTTTTTGAATGATTCTTCTATGTAGCCCAGTGAAATTTTGCAAGTAAATGGGCCCTTCTGAGGAATGGGGGTGAAATGTGCTGTGTAATAAATTTCTCTAGCTTAGACTCCAGTTTTGCAGAGTTATCCTGAGGCTGAAATTATGCAAGCAGCCACGATCCCATGGATGGGCACGCTGAAGCCATTGAGGTGGGAAGGGTAATGTAACAATATAGTCCCAAAAAAGTCACAGGAAGCAGGGCATTCCAGTTTAAAATGGCATCTTTTGGACACTTAACTCTTTGAAAGTCTGTTCCCATTCTTAAATTGTGGCAATTTAATAGTTCTATTAAAAATGTGTGAGGGTAAAGTCTCCGATATCTTACGCAATGAATCTTATGTCTTGCCATACTGGAAACTAAAAATTTTGGAAAATATAGAGATGTCCAGGGTTTGGATGTCTGTAGAAAATGGAAAACCCCCAAACAAAAGCATTTAAATAGCCTTCCAGAAAGAAAAAAACAATTCAGTATAGTTAAACAAAGTACTCTTCATACTTCTGACGAAGACCTGTTAGAGATTCAAAATTACTTTTGTTTGGTATTATTATGGATGATGTGCAGTCTATTGAATATTTCCTGAACCATCACTCTGAAACCATTGTGGTGCACTTTATTCAGAAAACCATCTTGCATTCTTCATTCATGATGCCTTTTTATCCTGTTTGTAATATGTTTCTGTAATTTTTTTTTTTTTAAGTATAAAGTAAGATTATATCAAGACAGTTAGGACATTGCTGGGAAAGAAAAATCATGCTGTAATATTTATACTGTCTGAGCACAAAGCAATGATAAAGTGAAAATATAGTGTACAAATAATTTGTAATATAATAAACATTTTGTATGGCTACAATTACAATATGCTTTTTCAATACTGATTTCAAAAAAGAAATTATTTGTTTAAAAGTTATATTTGTTTAAAGTTATAACCTGGTCCAGATATAGCCATGCCATTTTTACAGAGAAAAAAGTAGTAATTTAGCTTTTTCTACTCAATGCCCCAATTTTCTTTAAAGATATGTTAAATGTTTAGGTGAAAGAACTCTTTACTGTGTACACAAAATGTTGATGTTCTGACCACTATCCGTCTTCAGATTTGTAAATCATCCGGAGGAACAGCTGCAAATGAAACAACAAAAAATTCCTTCTTGGTACGTTTGTTCTGACCAATTTCACTTGGAAAACCACGTGTGACATTTATTAGTATCTGTAGAACAGTAACTTTAAAAGGATAAAAGGGAACTTCCTGGCAGTCATTTCTTGACATATTATCTCTGTTGGAGAGAAGCTCCAGCACTCAGTCTGGAAATATGAGTAATAATTGTATGTCATAATACTATGGGTAGAACTTGATAGAAGTGCATGCAAACCCTACATATAGAAATGAGGATATTATCTTCAACAGTGATCATTTCTTTTCAGACTCTCTTTGAAAGATGAGACACGTAAGAAGTGTAAGATAAAAATGAGAGGCAGGTAGAAAATGCAACATTGTGTAGAGTGGCAGAATTACTTTGTTTAAGGGCTGATATATATCAAGCTGACCAGTTTCCATTAAATTTCAAGATGTTTGACTGTTAAAGAATTAACCACATTTTAATGTATGTTTTTTTAGCCCTGCATTGCCAATATAAGAGCTGACTGCCAGCTTCTAGAAGTCTGAGGGAGCTTGAAAGCAGCAAGTTTACTGAGCTCACAGAAGTCACTGCTTTTTGCTCCCCCTCTTGTCCTGTGCACATCCCAGCAGCTCCAAACCCTGTGTCCAACCAGTTTTTGTCCTGCTCTTGCATTTCTTACGCATTAACAAATCCCAGTGGCTTCCCAGCCCCTCACTGACACGAAATGGCAGAGGGACAGGGATCTTGCATATGTCACTCATACCTACTAGAAAATGCAGCTTTCTGTTCATGGGTTAATTTTTAACTCCAGAAATGAGCAAGAGATTTCTTTTTTTTTTTTTTTTTTAATCAAAATAATTCAAAGTTGGTTTTTTTTTTCATATTTTAAGGAGAAGAGTACTCTTTGAGAATGCTTTTTTGAACTTTTGCCTTTCTCTCGGAAATAAATAATGCAAAACTCAGCTTGTGGAAGTGAGATTTGTATATAGGTCAGTAAAAAAATTGCATACTGACTTTCTTTTTAAAAATCTTTCAAGATGGCCAAGTCATAAAGGCAAGGCTGGTCAATGCTGCAGAATCTCTCCTGAGAATAACTGCATTGAACAAGGTTGTTTAGGTAGGCACTGATTTTAAAAATAGTTGAAATGCCCCCAAATCATATAGTATTTCATGTTTTTAAAATCACCTTAAGACCATATTCTTATGAATATTGTATCATATTCCTGTGTATCTATATATGAGTGCATCAAAAATAATTTTTCAAACCTGGTTCTATTTGTCCATCAATTTGTCCCCATCCATTTCAGGTTCCTTAAGGGGTAGAGAGGCAGTAATGAAGAGGTAATTCTCAGAGTTGTTCCGTTATGAAGCTCATGAAAGGTGAGAAATGGGCTTTAAATTGTTAGGGGGTCAAATGTATAGTAGATGTCTTGAAAATAATTACAAGTATCATGAAGAGGTGTCTCAGGAATTAGATTTTTTTTTCTTTTTTGCATTTGTTAAAAATAATTCTTGTTTTAAGATGTCTGACTTCATTAATTTTCCACAGTCAATTCATACCCAAGGAGTAAGCTGTTACTATATTGCATTCTGTAAATAATTTTGTAACTTTAGAAACACACACCCAGGGGGCAATAATGGGTGCAAAGGACTGTAAATCACAAAGAAAGGTGATTCCACTGAGTGCAATATTTAGAGAGCAGGTGAATTTCTCTCCGGGAGTATTCCCTCCTCACTGGAGCCCAGAGCATTTCTGTGCTGTGTAAGCCAGTCCAAACACCATAATAAAATGTGGCATCAGTTCAGGTCTTGTGTGTCTGGCAAGGAGATCTGGATGTAGGTTAACTTGAAGTTTACTCTTTATCACTGTCTTTATCTCATACTCTCCATGCTGCAATGAGGAAACAGCCTGAATACTTTATTTTACACCAAACAAATTTTAGTATTTCCTTCTATGGCAAAGACTGGGAAGGCTTTTCCATCTCATTTTGCTGTTGACTTCTTGTTGCAAGCTGTATTCAACGTCATGCTTGATAGAAAAAAAAAATGAGAGTGAAGCCAAGGATTTTGGAAAATATGATAGAACCCATCTTGCTGAGGCTTGAATTTTGATGCAGGATTTAGCAACCCAACATAAACAGCTCAGGCCTAACAAAAGGGTCAGTTCTGGGCAGTTCTTGGTCTCATCAGAAAGCATGTTGGTCCAGCACAGATACTCCTATGCTTTTTGACTTTTTATCTTCATTTAATGTCTTCCCTGCCATCACTGTGCATTCCCAATTTGAGTTTTACATTGTGCACGCAAAGAAATGCACTCTTTACCTCACTGACACCTGGTGTGACAGAAGCAGTGACCAACACAGGGCAGAATTTTTAAATAGCCATGGCACTGCATGGCTTCAGCCCACGGTGTGCTCTGTGTGTTCTCCTATTAGGTAACATTTTCCACTGCAATTACTGGCAAAACACCTGCTCCCTTCAGGGAGAACGGGGCTGAGCTAGTGACCCCCCAATAAATCAGCCATCACAAGTGTTAAAACTGTGCTAGGAGAGGAAGGGTGCTGTCTGTTTATGGGTGGCTGGAAACTGGGAGATGGAAGCTCGGTTTGCTCTTCTTGAGGATTTTGGAGTGGTCCAAAATGAGACTGTGCCTCAGTGTCCCATCTGTAGGGCAGGGTGAAGGGACTGCCTCTCCTCATTGCTCTGCTGGAACTCAAACCCTGAGCTGCAGTGGATGCTTTAGTAAGAAGCACCATTTATTACTTCATGGAGCTCTGGGAATTGTTCAGGACTATAAAGTACCTATTCCTATGGCAGCATTTAAATAAATGTGAATTTACAAGGGAAAAAAAACACCTCTTGAAAATATTTCAGTATGTTCTAGGAAGCCTTTCTGATAACAACCTCTTCACTTTTTTACAGAGATTTACAGAATTTATATCAATAAACTGTCTCACTTCCCAGGCAACAGATGTCACTTTCCAAGGAAATGAACTTTTCTTACGTCTTTGAATTATGGAAAGGACTAGCTCTGCATGATTACTAATATCCGTGTTATCTTTGGTGTTCACAGCTTGATTCAACTGAATTGTAATGGCTGTGTCTGTGAAACTTGCTCAAAATTTATGAGTGGTTCAGCTGTAAGTGGGAAAATTAATCTTCTGAAGCTGCAGAATTGAGAGCAAATTTAAAGCTGAGTGTAGGGATTAAATCGAGAGAATAAGAAAATAAATAATTAAAATTTTATACTATGCAATCAGAAGGAACATCTCCAAGACCTGTTATTTAAAATTACATGCTGATGTAGAGTTTTACATATGACTGAAAAGGAGAGATTTAAAATGTTCTGGGTCATTACCAAATTCCTATGTTTTTACTCTGAGCCATAGGGTGATTCTAGAAATAAAGCTTACGAGTACATAAAGTAGCTCCTTTCATGTTAGTGGCTATAGCTTAGCTGAAGTTGTACATGTGTTTTCCTTGACAACTTTGCACATGAAATAAAATATGTCTTAAAATCTGTGTTGCTACTTATTGGTTGTTCCTGCTGTGTCCTCCTCCTTAGATCCAGTTCTTGTGGTTTTTAATATAATTAAAGTTATCATTTATTAATATTATTAATGTCATTAAGTTTCGTGCTGTCAGTCTGAAGTAAAAGGAAGAGGAAAATGCAGCTTTTGACAGGGCTGCTTTTATATAATTTGTGATGCAAGAAATTTGGAATAAAAAGTTGCTTTGCTACTACTTTGTAGTTTCAGAGGAAAAAAGAGGCAGGAAAGGATATTCCAAAAATAGAGGATAAATGAACTTCCTAGTGTAAGTATCACTACTAAGGTTCTAGACAGATGGCCTAGTTAAGATATCATTATTTAAATGTATATATGTATTTATATATTTTATATACCTGCTGTGACTGTGAGTACTTAAACTGCCTCCAGGGGTTGTTCTGGCTTTCCTCAAGATGACACCAAGATCTGAGCCTGTTTCACAAATGTGTGTTTTTAGTGTGCAGCAGAACTCAACTGACTCATGTTATTAAGAATCATATGTTTCCTGGAAAAGATAAATGCAACACTTATGGGATGCTTCCTGATTGGCAACTCCTTGATTCATTATCTAGACATCAGCGACCTTAAAAAAACTCTACCTGCCAAAGAAACAAAAGAGGACAAGTTTCCCAGAGTTAGGTGCTGCTCAATTTCCCTACTTCCCGTTGAGATATTATCTCTGAATTTTCAGGGCGGGTGAATCTAAAATGCAGCAGACGCTGATGAAAACAGAAAAATCATTTCATGATGGCTTACTGCTTTTGGGTTTTCTTTCTAATCTGTCCCTGAACTAATTAAGGCAGCTTGACTTGAAGATTAATTTAAATTCTAATGATCCATTGTAATAAGGCTGAATATCTATTTGGAGAATTTTAATGTGGCAAACTCAAACACAGCAGTCTGAAATTTAATGGACCCAACTGTTTGGTATAAAATAATTTAAAGTTGAAATGCCTTCTGGTTTTTGAATAGCTTTGTATCTCATTTTGCCCACCATAAAGCAGCCAAGGCCATTTGAGGTTCCAGAAGTGAGACCTGAGGCTCTCCTTGGGGGGCACCTGGGTGTCACTGCGGGTGCGGACGTGGCTCTCTCACTGCTCAGCCCTCAGGCTGGCTGAAGGTGTGACACTCTGCTTTTTGAGAGGCTTGCTTCACTTAGGATTGGAAATGGGAGCAACCTACCAGTGCTTTGAGATCTCTGCCTGTGAATCAAATTTGTAGCCTAAAATTTCTGTCTTGAATGCAATGGGGATAGATTTGTTGAGTCGCAAGGCAGCTACATGAAAGAGATCTGAACTGTGCCAGCATCTGCATGTCAGGTTTAGCCTCCCCTGAGCAATCTCAGAGAACAGAAACAATTAAAAAAAAAATGAATGGCACATTCTTTGTGCATAAGAAAAAATGCAGTAAGAATGCTGGTCTATTTTGTCTAATACACAGCTTAATTTTTACAAAAGAAATGATAAACAGATCAGCTTTGAGATGAAACCATAAGCCCTCACATGAGGGCAAATTGCTGGATTTAACAAGATCGGGTGGAAACACAGCAGAAAAGTAAAGGTAAGTGAAATGTTCAGGGGCAAATGAAAATCAGCCTATGTGCCATTATGTATCAATAGCCTGTTTTTTTTCTAGAGGAAGGGTTTTGACCAAAGCATCCTGATGGAGGAGTGCTGTGTGTGGCACTGGCCAAGGGTGACCATTCTGCTAAAAGCCATGATCCAGATTATTTTTTCAGGAGATGTGTGACCCCAGGCAACTCTAATTTGGATTACACATTAACTGATGTTATTCCTTGTGTTATCACCCAGTAATTAAACACCAAGTGTTGTTTCAACATAAAGGCCATATGAAAAACAGAACAACAGATGGAAAATATTTCAACTGTGTGCCATGGAAAGCAGCTCTGTTTAAGCCAAGAAAACAAATGAATAAAGAAAAAAAGTGAATAATGGCTGATGAGAGCTGGATGTAGAGTGAACGACTTGTCAAAAGCTGAGAAGTAATTGTAAGGAAGCAGCAATTCCATGTAATGGAAACCTTTGAAAGTCCTTGCAATAACCTTGGGAAATTTAGAGTGGTTTAGGAATGAAATTGATCTGGAGATTGGGAAAATGAAGACAGTTCCTCTGTTACCTAACTTGATTTTAAAGCCCTCACTTCTCCGCAAAGCCTCTGAAGGCCTCTGTGTATTGACGCTTTTTGTCCAATCCAAGTTTGTTTTCTGGTACTTAGTTTGGGTGCTAACACAGTTCTCATTTTCATAGTAACCAACAATTTCAGCTTTACCATTGGCATTTTCACAGCAATTAACCATTTCTGCTTAAGCCTCAAAACCCTTTGAGAGACTTTTTATCCTCTTTCTGCAGAGGGAGCAGTGAAACACTGCAGCCCAGATTTCCAAAGTGTTCTGGTGTTCATTTGTAATCACATTAAAATGTGATTGCTGTAGTTTGATGATAGACAAATGGGAGTTATAAACTAGATTTTTTTTTTCTAATATAAACTCTGTGTACAGTAGATCAAAATCTGACTGGAAAGATTGAGGCAGTATAAGGATGAATGCTGCAATAAACAGAGGAAATAAAATTTTGATATTGTGTTGTGTTAAAACATTTTACAGCCGAGCAATTTGAAAACATTTAAAAAAAAAAACCGAGATTAAAATATTCCTCTTAAAAATAAAGCTCTTTGCCAAAATATTGCAGCCTCAGGGTTGGTAACTTTATTATTTCATGCTGCCACCTACTGCTCTGGAAATGGAACAGGAAAAAGTAATTGGGTTTTTTAATCAGTCTGATGAGCCTATATGCTACTTTGTTGTGTTCTTAATGTGTGGCATTATTTTTGAATGCTAAATGCTGTCCAGATCGTCCCATCCCTGCCTCTGGCTATTTTTACTCGTGAAAGGACGTGCCTTCCAAACATAAGGATGTTGTCACTTGCAAAACTGCCACAGGCTTTAGCCTAAGCACTGTTATTCCTGAAATAATAGATAAATGTCAGTTAACAGTCAATGTCATGTGACTGCTCTGTTAAAAACCAACTCCAGCCACAGCTTCTGTAATTCCATGGTACACTAAAGACAATAAATGAATACACTGTGATTGTAACAAAGATTTTTCTGCTAACGTGAAAGTAGTTCTTTAAGCTGGTTTAGAGGCTTAGGACTTTTGGCCATACTTATTTACTCAAAATTGCACTTAATACACTTAGAACTAAAACAAAACAAAACCCAAGCATATTTTATATTGCCATTTCTGTGTTTCCCAGCTGCAGATATGGACTGCTGGGAATCCTGACAACAACAGTGTTAATTTCTCAGTGTTTTTGAAGAAAATATATACTTCCTGCATGAAGTAATTGGAGGGAAAAAAAAGGTTCAAATACACAGTAGTGTTATCAGTAACTAGTATCAGACAAATAATACACAAAAGAATTCAACAATATGCTATATTTTTAATTTGGCAAGAGAACAGCATCTAGCAAGTAGGAACCCAATATTGAAGAGCCATTAAAAGAGTCCACAGTGATAGTGGCAAAATATCCAGCTGAAATAATCCTCAGTGTGTTGGTGGACATTACTTCAGGTTCTCCATTGCTTTCATGCTTTGTATCTTCTTTTCTTCTAGTGACTTCAGGATTTTATCTAAACAGGAATTAAACATAACTTGTCATTAATGATGTAATTGATAATTTACAATACTTTTAAGTAAATCCAATAATATATTAAGCAAACTAATAATCCTTACAATGCCTTGGCTAGCAAATATTTGAAAATAGGAGTTTCTCAAAACAGCAGGTATTAGAAATGGAAAGTGGTGTGTATTGCTAGAATGAAAGAAAAAAATTTGCAAACTACCAATCTGAATTTCTTTTGAGATCTTCCTTTGAATGCAAATATCTGATGGACATTTTCCTGTGTTCTTATTACCTTTGCACTCCTGAAAGTTTCCTGACTGGCAGCCTGTGACCTTGCAGGAAACAATGAGCATGAAATCCTTACAGCTGTTAGCCTCACCACCTGAACTCCCAGTACCATCATCAGCTGCTGAACTATTTTATTCCCTGCATTTTCTTCATAGCCAGCGGGTTGCAAAATTAAGATGCCAAGCTCACTTATAATTTAATTGGAGGGGTTTTGTTCGGTTGGTGGTTTCTTTTGGTGTGGGCTATTTTGAGGGGTTTTTTTTTGAGGGGGGGCGGGTGTGTTTTGGTTTGGGGATTTTTTTTATGCCTTCAACTATCCCTGGCCCTTTTTTTACATCAAAGCTGATGCACAACCGCAGGGTCTCATTTACTACTCGATCCATTTTGCATGTACCAACTCCCTTGACTGACGCCTGCGTTGGTTTTTTTGTTACCACTTGCCGACTTTGGGGGTTTTGTTCCTTTGTGCGACAGTGACTACACCCGTAGTTGGTGTGACTCTAACCCGCGCCCTCGGCCGGCTCCCCGTGAGCGCTGACCGGGGCGGCTGACCCCGGACAAAGGCTTTTCTTTTCTCCCTGCGGCGCTCCGCACGCACCTGCGCTGCCCCTGCCGCGTCCCCGGGCTGGCTCTACGGCGCTGCGGGGCGGAGATACCCAAAACCCGCCCCACGCGCATCCCGCTTTAGGGGTCACTGCCGGGCGGAGCCGCCGCCCCCGCGGCCGGGCTGTGCGGGGCGGTGGCGGAGCCGTGTGCCCGCAGCTCCGCCCGCACCGCCCCGCGCAGCGCCGGGGCGGGCGGCTCCGCGGCGGGACGCGCACGCACACTGCCTGGCGTCGAAGCCGTCGCCGATGAGCGCCGCCAGCTCCAGCTCCTTAAGGCGGATACCCAGCTCGCACATCTCCTCCTGCAGCTGCAGCTGGGCCAGCTCCGGGGGCCGCCGCGCCACGTCCCCGGCCCGCGGCGCTCCCGGCGGGCAGCAGAGGCGCGGCGGCTCCGGCACCACGGGAGCGGGCAGCGCGGCGTAGCGGGGCGGCCCGGCCGCGGCCGGCAGCGGCTGCCACGGCCAGCACAGCGCGGCCAGCGGGGCCCAGGCGCCGCCGGCCTGCCGCGGCACGGGCTCGGTGCCGTGGAAGTGCGGGAAGTACAGCGGCGGCCACGACGGGCGTTGCACGGTCATGGCGCAGCGTCAGCGCGGCCGCTGCCGGCCGTTGTCCCCGCGGCGCCCGGGACCGCCCGGGGACACCGGCGGTTGTGCCCGCGGCGTCCCGGGACAGCCCCGCCGTTGTCCCCGAGGTTCCCCGGGACAGCCCCGCCGTTGTCCCCGGGACAGCCCCGCCGTTGTCCCCGGGACAGCCCCCGAGGTTGTCCCCGAGGCTCCCCGGGACAGCCCCGCCGTTGTCCCCGGGACAGCCCCGCCGTTGTCCCCGAGGCTCCCCGGGACAGCCCCGCCGTTGCCCCCGAGGTTCCCCGGGACAGCCCCCGAGGTTGTCCCCGAGGTTCCCAGGGACAGCCCCGCCGTTGTCCCCGCGGTTGTCCCCGGGACAGCCCCCGAGGTTGTCCCCGAGGTTCCCCGGGATAGCCCCGCCGTTGTCCCCGAGGTTCCCAGGGACAGCCTCGCCGTTGTCCCCGCGGTTGTCCCCGGGACAGCCCCCGAGGTTGTCCCCGAGGCTCCCCGGGACAGCCCCGCCGTTGTCCCCGCGGTTGTCCCCGGGACAGCCCCGCCGTTGTCCCCGAGGTTCCCAGGGACAGCCCCGCCGTTGTCCCCGAGGCTCCCCGGGACAGCCCCGCCGTTGTCCCCGAGGCTCCCCGGGACAGCCCCGCCGTTGTCCCCGAGGCTCCCCGGGACAGCCCCGCCGTTGTCGCCGCGGCCGCGGGAGCCGCCCAGGCTGGGCTCGGCACGCTCCCCTCCGGCCGGAGGCTGCTCCGTTCCTTTCCATCCCGTGTTGCTTCTCTCCCCAGCGTCTTCCCAAGTTTTCCTGTGGTAGGGCAGGAACGGAGCCGGCGGAGGGCGCGGGTTAGGGGAGTCACACCAACTACGGGTGTAGTCACTGTCGCACAAAGGAACAAAACCACCGAAGTGGTTAAGTGACAACAACAAAACTAAAAAAGCAGGCACCAGTCCAGCGAGAGGGAGTTGGTACATGCAAAACGGATCGCGTAGTAATGAGACCCTTTTTTTTACATCAGCTTTGATGTAAAAAAAAAAGGCCAGGGATAGTTGGAGGCATAAAAAAATCCCAAACCAAAACACACCTGCCCCCCCCACCCCAAGAAAGTCTCAACCCAGTGGTTTTATTTCTGGGCTGGGAATGAGGTGTTTGAAAGGGCGCAGTGAACTCCGGAAGCAGCATCGGTTAAAAGAAGTGAGGAAGGCACTGTCCTAAAAAGTCTTTAACTTTTAAAGGTTTTTCTTCAAGGCTGTATGTGAAATAAGCCAGCTACTGATGATGGAAGGATGTTGGTGATGAAATGAGGGAAAAATTCATCTTCAAATGGTTGCACATGGCTAGCTGATGCTCTGTGTATCTGGTGTTCGGGATTGTGGGGGTTTTGGTGGGTGGGGCTAGGTGTTTGCCTACTCCCTAGAATTTTCCTTTTTTTTTGTTTGTTTTTATTTGAGGATGAGACCTGTCATTAATACTGGTTGGAGATTATTTCTTTAGCCTTACTTCTTTTCATTAAATATGACACCCCTCCTCCAGCCTTAGGCAGCAAGTGAGGGCATTGCTGATTGCTTCTGTGGAACTCAGAGCAGGCCAAAAAGATCCTCTCAGGCTTCTAGCAGGAGGACTTTTGGGGTGGATTTAAGCTGATTTGAGGTGTTCTGGACAACCCTAGTAGTAGAGGTGCTGTAGTAGTACTGTTGATAAAGCATTGGTGACTGCAGGGGCTATGGAGGCTAGTCAGGATCAATAAATTCACTTAAATTGAGGTGAAAATCCCACTGCACTGCTCATGGAGCCTTGAGCAGACTTCAACAGTACACAGCCCCTTAGGGACTGCTGTGTACTCCAGAGTGAATTCCATTTTTCAAGCCTTCTCTTGAATAAACCAAAAAGATTTTCTAGAAGCGGAACTTGTGTGCACTTTTAAGTGCAGTGCTCTGAGCTGTGAGCCAATGCTGATGTGAATGTTTTGAAACTTGTCAGACCTACAGATGCTAGCTGTCACCAGAATGACAGTCAGTGCCCTGAAAAGAGGTGGGGACAGAAAAGTAGTGGCAGGAATCACTCAGTATTTTATTTTAAAGCACAGTGTTAAGGGTTAGAGTTCTGAGTTAGAGTTTGTGCATGTTGTGTTACATGCGGTGTGCCTAAATAATTAAAATTCCAGTACCAGTGCAATCCCAGTACAGGTTGCATGTTTAGTAAATGGAACACACGTATTTGAAATAAGCACTGATCACAGGAGAAGTCTGACACTGTGATTCTCTCTGGGCAGCCTGTTCAGTGCTCAGTCACCTGCACAGTAAAGAAGTTTTTCCTCATGTTCAGGGGCAGGATCCCCTCCCTGACCTGCTGGCAATGTTTGGGGATGGAGGGAGGGAAAATGCACCACAGGATGCCATTGGCCTTCTTGGCTTCCAGGACACACAGCTGGCTCATGGACAGTTTTTTGTCCACCAAAACCCCCAGGTCCTTCTCCACAGAGCTGCTTTCCAGCAGGTTGGCCCCCAGCCTGTACTGGTGCACAGGATTATTCCTCCCCAGGTGCAGGACCTTTTGGCCTTTGATGAATTTCAGACAGTTATTTTCTGCCCATCAAGACTGTCATGCTATGAGAGGTGAGAAAAGCTCTGCTTTTAGCAAGATACCTGTGCCTTATTTATAGTGTTACACACAGCTCACACACCTGCCTTCACCTTTGGCAATGAAAATTTGGTACCAGAGCTGGGGACGTTTAATCCTGGGTTCTGCATGTAGTCAGGCTGACCATAAACGACACAAAGAGCAGAGTTTGGAGACAAAAGTGGTCTGTGTGTGTTTTTTTGGCCAGCAGTTGCACTGGGGCCAGTAGCTACACAGCTGAGATCCGGCAGAGGGAGGCAGACACACACTGGTCGATGTGTCACGGTTTGTCACATTCAGCACCCTCACCTGTGTGTGTTCAGGTGCTGATATTTGAAGTGCTTATTGAGGGTGTTTGCTTTGGAGGAGCAAATCTTTTGCTTATCTAGCCAGCAAAATCTGTAGTGACAGCATTCCCTCTACTCCAAATACAAACACCACAGCTCTTTGAAAGGCTTTGTTGAGGATAGTGAATTGAAATTATGAAGTCTGAGGGCAGCTAAAATATTCCTACATTACTGGCAGTAGTAGTTAGACTGCAGTGTTAATGGCAATAACTACTGATACTCAGAAATACTGAGTGTGTGTCTGTGAATTCCTGTTTCCACACAGGTTGCTCCAAATATCTCTAAAAGCCACAAAAGCTACAGCTCTCCCTGTTTTATGATAAATTTTGATATCAGTTAAAAAACCCCCAGATTTTCCTCACTGATGTATCATGAAAAGTTGTAGCAAAAAGCTGGATTTAACATCTAATGTGTTGTTTGAAATGTATACTAATAAATCACATTATTGCACACACTTGAGAATTGTGTTGGTGTTCAAGCATCAATCTTCTGCCATCTCTTCTTTTTAGTTTAGTTTAGTTTTTCCCCACCTTTTATAGTCAATTTCACTGTATTGGAGTTCCTGGTTGGTCCAATAATACATTTTATACCAACTTCCCACTTTCAGCTCCCAAATTCCCAGCCTTTTTTCCTGTCATTCAGATTCTCCAGCAAAAATTGCTGTATTTTCTCCTTGCCAGAGGAAGAGCTTCTAAAATCTCCAGGAGCTGCTGTGCTGTACTCCTAAAGCCTGTGTCTGCAGGCAGTGAGCTGTGACCCTCCTGCTCCCCTCATTCCTTTCTGCTCCTGGTGCTTCTTGTCTCTCACATTTGTGACATTTTTTTGGTGCTGTTTCTTGGTGAGAAGCAGGAGAGCCCCACTCTGTGGGTAAACAATTGTCCTGCCTCTAACTTGTCCCTTGTTTCTGTTCGAAGAGGTGTTTGGTGCTGTTCCACCCAAGCCTGATTTAGACATGTGACCTCCACCACAGTGTATAACAGAAAATGCAATAATTTTATTAATTACTAATTATTCATCACAAACAGAAATTTCCTTTGCTGCTAACAACGTGTAATTGTTTTTCCCGAGCTCCTCCTGGTTTCAGTGTATGACCTGCAGGATTTCTCAGTGGAGTTGGTTCCAGAAGGATGCCACTCCCTTCCCTGCTGTGTGTCTGGCCTGCCACATTGTCACATCACAGTGATGCAAACCAGATATGAAGTGGGCTATTTATAAAGTCTCAGAGCACTTTGGCAGCAAACTTAAAATTAACAGAGAGCAACTAATTAACAATTATACAATTTGAAAGAGGTGCTAATTAAAAAGTTTTTTTAAGAGGTGAATTTTCAATTGAAATACAGAATTAACCAGAGACTTAGTGCCTGAAATAGAAATTTGGACTGATTAACAGAAATGCAAAAGAAGTGCTAGCTGTGTAAGAAATGAATTTTTAATTTTCTCTTCAGTGCCATGTTTAGGATGTGAAGAAGAAGTGCTGTTTTGCCTAGAAGGTATAAATCAAACTATTTTTCAGTAGTGTTGTTTTAGTCTTACAGTGTTTATGGTTGTATTCAATCACAAAAATTGGAGATTTTGGCAGAGGAGCCATGACTGCCTCTCTCTGATGATTTCTGTGCCACTGAGTTCAAAATGCCTGCCTTATTTGAAGAACACATCAGGAGGTAAGAAACAAGAAGTTTTCTGGAAGACAGGAGTTGCTTAAAGGCATCAAATCTGGTAATTGGGGAACCTTTTTATGTTCTGAGGTTTTTCTCCTCTTTGCCATTCTGTCCTGTTCTATGCAGTGCTGGGAATGGGAATCTGGTGGCTTCAGGAGTGGGTTAGATGTTACATTTTTAGCATAAATGGAATATAAGCAGCCTTAAAAACTGATATACCTGCAGACTCTCTGAAGATTTCCCTTGAAATTCCTTGGGTTTATGCATTTTATCTTCTGCATGAATATGTGTAGGGTGATGGGGAAGAAATGAGATTATTTTGCATGGCAAGCACATTTCTCTCTCTCAGGATTTTTCATAGAGGTGCACAGAGAGAAAGAAAGAGAAAACAGTTTCTATTTCTGCTCCTCGTTTTTCCTATGTGGAATGTGTTTGGAGAATTGCTTACCTGGGGTGATTGCTTGATTGGATTCTGGTGAGGATTGTTTGAGCCTGGTGGACAATCCAACCCACCTGTGGCTGCACTCTCAAGTACAGGGTCAGGAGTTGTGAGTGAGTTAGAGATGGTAGTTAGCAAAGTAGGTTTGTAGTTTTAGTATCTTCCTTTATATAGTATATTAATGTATTATAGCACAGTTATAATAAGGAAATCAGTCAGCCTTCTGAAATCAGACATCAGCATTTCTTCCCACTGGGTTCACCTGCATTTTACAAGAATTTTGGTGGAGCAATGTCTGCATATGAATTGAGCAGGTAAATACTTTGATTAGCTGTGTTTGCATCTGAGTTAACGATGGCTGCTTTTTCTTGAAACATGAATCTTTGTCAAACCCTGATGGTTCTCTCCAAATTTATCTCTAGAATGGCCTCATTTCTGAAATGTAATTTTTCATAGTCTGTCTCTTTTTGGGAGACTACATTGTTTTAGCTGTGTACTTGGCAATTTAAAGGAAATAATGAGATCTTCTGTGAAATGAGAAAGCTGAATTCCACTGAGCTTTAGACAAGAGACCTGGGCTCAGTGCTGCTGAAATGAGTCATCACAGCAGGTGAGGTTGCTCAAAAAAGGCACAGTTCACCACATAAAAAATTAAAGAGATCCCAATCCATGCCAGCTTTGAAAGAATAGAAGTCATGAATAGTCCTGAAGGCAGACTCACATCTTGCCCCTGGCTGCTATTATGCCACGCTCCCAACACCTTCTGAAATTCCCATTGTAGAATGATTTAATTTTGGCTCAATAAGCACTATTAGCCTCAGCAATAATAAAGTTTACTTAGCAGTATTCAAAGGGGTTGCCTATTTTCCTTTTTCCTGTTTTGAATTGAGAGGCATTGAGAGACAATGTCCATGTCAGCCAAATATTTTTCTTTGTGTGTTGGGAACTGACACTGTCATAGATCTGTGCATTTTTAGATGGTGGTGTGACCTACAGGTCTCAAAATTTATTTGGGAGGCTTTAGGCATCTAAAATTAATATGGATTTCACTGTGAATATACATATGCTCGTCACTTAATTCAAATAGGCATTAACAAAAAAGCCTTTTCAGGGGTCTGTATGATTTGTTCTTTAATAGTTTACACTATAATTAGAGACTAAGCATCGTGCTAAAAGCTTACCACATCTTTAAGGGTCAGGAATGTTTTTTCAGAGCTGTGTGAGTATCATTGGCATGTACAGAGAGTTTTTTCCCCACACTTTGCAGTAGCTTCTGTGAAAGATGGTTTATCCTGGTTATCCTCAGGATTAGAAGTGCTGCAGTTTGGAGACATAGATGGTTTCTAATTATGGGATCAGAGGAATGTGAGTGGTCTCTGATTCACGGGTGAGGCTCTTCAGAGCTGCAGCCTGTCCTATCAAGGAATGTCAAATCCTACCAGCAAGTGCAGTCTTTGCTAGTTACATTGACTAAGAATAGTGGAAACTGCCTCGTGCCAAACAGAAAAGCACAGTGGATGCAGCTGAAACTCTATTCTAATGGTACAAGGGGTTTCACTGAGAGTCATTTTCATCACACAGCATAGCTGATTCGGAGCAGAAATGGAGAAATCCAGTATTTCAGAGCAACATGCCTTGCTCCCTCTTACTGGTGCCATGCACTGATGAAGAGAAATGATGAGAAAAGTAGCATTCTCTTTGAAACCTATTGAGGGTGCTTTATTAAAGTGTCCAAAAAAGATGTGTGGTTCATCAACAGGAATAGCAGCTGGTGTCTGTTGACTGATTGGTTAACCTTCCTCTGTTATTGGCTTAACTTGGCTTAAAATATATTTTCCCTGAAGCATTAGTATTTCTAGGGCTTTTTACTGTTTAGGTAGGTGTGTTACTGTAAATTTTCTGCTGCCTTTTGTAAAGTTGTTTTCGTATCTCTGCATTTGACTCATTTGGACAACAGTTCAATGGCCTGATCCAATTTTCAATTAATCCCGAGCCACCTCTGCTATTTTCTTACTTTTGGTACTAAATTATAGCAAATATGTGAACAGGTCATCTCATTTAAGCATATTTGGGGTAGAGGGAGGGAAAATACAGTGAAGATTGCCGCACACTCACAAAAATATTAAATGAGGCAATTGCCTGTGAAAATGGCCTGGAAGGAGAAAGGAGAGCAGGGAGGACACAAGGACCTTGAGAAGAGGTGCCCTGTCAGGAGCAAAAGGTACCCCTCCAGAGTGCTGCTTTCTGAAAACCAGGTGTTATGGGCAACCTGGTGTATTCCGAAAGAAAATGGAAAGTCTGGTCTCAAGAGTTTGCCTAAGACGTAAGGCTAAGTCCTGGAGAGGGAACAGCAGCTGTGGCTTGTGGATGCCATTGTCCCACCTTGCAGGGGATGGTGGAACAGTGAGCTCCTCACTCAGGGCTGAAAGGCTTCGCTTGATAATGGGGAACAGAAGGCTGGACAATTTGAAGAGTGGGTGGAATCAAATGTGAGGCAGCTGCAGCAGCAGCCTTGCCCTGGCTGTGGGTTATTTTGTGCCTTGCTCTTTGTTTGAAATGTCCTGCTGGACACCTGTGGCACATTTTCCTCCCTGGCTTTTGATAAAGTTCAAAATATGAATATTAAGCCACAGGCCAATCCAAACCAAGCTAACAAGGCTGTGGCTAAGTGTCACTTTAAGGCACTGGCTAAGAAGGCTTTCTCCTTTATAGCTCACATGAAAGTTGGCTAGAAATAACCTTTGTCCCAATTATAGGGAAGTAGCTCCAGCACTGGAGGCTGGCTGGATTCTCATCCCCCCGGAGCTGTGCCAAAGATCACATGCCCTTTGGTGCCAGTGCCATTGCTGTGGGTGATGTTAGTTAAGGGATCATCGAAGCTGGATCGGTTACAATTTATTGCCGTGTACTAATTGGTTGATGGGTGGCATCCTCTCATTCATTTGCTGGAATTATAGGGCTCATATTTATCAAATACCTCGCACTCAGAGCACATATTCCAGCTTTGAACTAGATTTGTGATCCTCTTAGTAAAAAAACCACGTCTTGTATCAAACTGCACCCATCCCACCGACCACTTTGTGGAGGAGAGCAGCAAAACCAGAGGAAATGAATCACAAATGAAACAGGATGCATCTGGGAGAGGGTGTCATGAAAGCAAACGTGTGAGGGTTCAGCAGACTGGGTGTTTCTAATTAGCCCTGAATGGTTCATTTTCATGCCTAGGTGTGTCTCCACATAGGTAAATGTGTAGTGCTTTGGTGGTGGTGGCTCTTTGTTGTTACTGCCAGCAGATGTCTCTCTTGATTATGGCACAGCACTGCACTGAAATCTAATTTAGTGCTCGTGGGCAGCAGGGAAGTGCTTCATTCCAGCCCTCCCCGAAGAGCTGCAACCCTGCTCTTCGCAGGAATGCATCGAGGTAAGGCTCCCAAGGGTGAACGTGCACAAATGTCACCCACGCCTGTGCCAGTGCCACGAAAAATAATAATGCAATGATGCACTCCAGGAAAGGCAATTTGAGAGACACCTCGTTTGGTTTGTCTGCTAAAAATTATTACAGAAAGAAGTGAGGGCTCAGACACAGCTTGGATAGCCTAGCTGAAGGAAAAATCTCTCACCTAAAGCTGAGAGAAAACATCTCAGGTATAATAATGAAATTACTCAAGTGCCATTTTAGATCATTTTCCCCAATTCATATTCTGAGCTGAAAGAATAAAGTAATCTAAGTAGGGGTGGCAAATGGATGTTATAACCTTTCATATTTCTGACCTTTGCTAGTACTGAAATCAATTCTTGAAGGAGAAAGTGTAATTTGAGGAGAAGTTTGAGCAAAGTGGAATTCTTCTGAGGCTGGTGTACAGTAGGGGAAAGCCTTTCGGGGGTGGCTGCTGGAGTGCTGAGAAGATGAAGGCAAGGCTAAAGTTGCCTTTTATCAGTAGAGGGACGAGTGAAAGATGTAATGTGTTTGAAATTCCAGCTGCCCTGGTGGGTGACAGAAATTCTGACATGCTGGAAAGGATGTCAGAGAGAAAGGGAGAGAAGTCGCAGTGGAGGTTCGCTTGTTATGGAATAGAGTTTGGCAAGGAAATGTGGAAAGTAATTAATTAGTATATGTTGCAGGAAAAGTGGTCTGAAAATAAAGATTAAACCAGACAAGGATTCACTAGGGACTTTCTCCTTGTTAGCAGAGCCTGGTGCTTCAGCCTGCTGCTGAGATAAAGGTTCACAGGAAGGATAAGGAACTTTGGAAACAGGAGGGATTATTGAGTGGGGAAAACAGGGCAGTGGAAAGGGTCCAATTTTACAATGCCAATTGAAAACAGGGACATTGTGTCCAAGCAAGCATGTGCAGCATTAGCAGGCTCTTAAAAATACATCTTACTGAAATGCAAATGCACTTTACACCCTGCTCCCTCAATAATGGTCGAGGTGGAGAGTGGTGAGGGCAAAGACTTATTTTTCTAGAGGTAGAACCAAGGAATTCTCCCCAGTGAATCCTCTTCAGGTACAACATGAGCACATTGCTGGAGTGGAGGATCTCATCTGCCCCCTGACATCAGTGTTTAGTACAGCAGGATGTTTTCTTTTCAGTATGCACCTCTGGAGACTCAGTTAGAAATGAAGCCTGATAGAATCCCTAAAGAAACGTGCTGTGTGTTTTTAAAGTGTTTTTTTTTTTTTTTTTTTTTTTTAATACCAACCCTTTAGGAAACTGTGACACATCTCCAAAAGGATAGATACTTCAGAAAAGCTCTGCTAGAAATAAATTCTTTTATTGTGTTTTGCATTACTTTTCAAGTTCTTTTAGCTTCCTTTATGAAAAGCTATTTCTCTTTCATTGTGAGAGTGTTTCTCAGGGAAATACATATCTGATATCAACAGATTCCACACAGGGTTGTTTCAGGGATATTTGTAGTTTCTGAAGGCACAACTTCCATTATAGGGAAAATGAAAGTTCTCCTTTTTTTAATGAACCACACAGTATAAGAACAAAGAGGCCCTTGATAACTTTGCAACAATGAAGAGGGGAGAGAATCTTATTTCCAAGCCTGTAAGCAGAGATTTTTTGAGTGTAGAATGCCAGATATGCAAAAGGAAGAAGAATCCTGGATTTTTAGGCAGATTGCCTTTAAGGTGAAGGCAAGATGGGTGTCCATTTTCCCAGCTGCCTTTGAAAATGCCATTTGTGGTTTTCCTTGCCAGTCTAACCTTTAAGCTGCTGCATCCTGTAGCTCTGCATACCCCAGGAAACAGTGGAACATCTCTCTCCAAGCACAAATTGATTTTTTGGAAGCTGTGCTCCTGCACAGCTGCTCAGACCTTATTCCACTTGTGTGTGCATGATTGTTAGAATGAATTCTGCATGAAGTGATGACTGTGGGTTTTGGTGATAGGAAAGGATAAATAATTGCTGGTAAATAATTGGGTTAAGTTGCTTATCATTGCATTAACATTGGTTTACTGAATTGCCATGCTTTGCTGGGGAGGGAGGAACTTTTGGCTTTCACCATGTTCTGTGGGAATTCAAGTCCTTTGGCTTTAAGGAGCAGTTTGCCTCTGGAATCAGGACAAGAGAATAAGGACACTGCAGTCTTGACATTCCTGTTTTGTCAACTTTGCCTGGATATCATAAGGTTTTACCCTCTCTGAATAGCAGGAGTGTGGATCAGCCCATGTTCATTGCTGCTGTGGATTTTGTGGCGTCTGGGCTTTTTTAAAGGGATGGCCAATTAATTTATGGCTGTTAACAGCACTGCTGTTTGCAGAGGTGGGGAAAATATTGCTCAGACAAAGCTCAGAATCTCTGCTGGTTGCATCTAAGTGGCAAAATTAGAATGATTTCTGCTTTTCTCTAGTGCTGCACAGCAGGTACCACACACTAATCTTCTTTTTCATCTTGTGGTGCCCTCAGTGTTGAAAGGTCAGATCTGGACTGGTCACTCCATGCACCCTGCTGGCTCTGAGCAGGCAGGAGGATGAGGTGGCCTCTGGTGGCCTCATCCCACCTAAATAATCCCACTAAATAAAGTTCTGTGAGCATTTTCTATGATGAGAAACAATTTTCTGTCCTGCTTCTGGTGGTGGCAACTATGCAAACAGGTTGTGCAACATTGGTGGTCCTTTGCTGCTTTGTCTGTTAGTAAATAGAATTTTGAAATCAATTTAGTCTAAATGTTATATTGCATTTGAAGCGAGTGGGAATATTTTTATTGGGAGCAAAAAGGTTTAGGTCAGACTTTCTAAACTATTGTAAACATAGTAAAAATCTCAATTTTTATGTAATTGCACTTAAAAATATATCCTTTACTAAAATTACCTTTTTCTAGGGGAGAGAAACCCTTCTGGAAAATAGTATAAACCCCACATTTCATGTGAAATGTCTAATAAAGTCAGCTTTAAAAGCTACTTAGATGGTTTAAGTCATTTATGCTGATTGATATTAGAAATCTGCATGTTTTTCACCATCTGAGATTTTGTTTATGCTTTATATTTCATTTATGAACCTAAAGTAGATATACATCTGGATATAGACACATTATTTTAAGACCCCAATCTATTTTTTGACTCCAGTGTTGCACAAAAATATCAAGTTAAAATAAACCTGATTTAAAAAGCCTTGTTCTATTACTTATACAGTGTCATTAGAAAGGTAATTTCTGTAATATTTTGTCAAGTCTTTTATGTAGCATCTAAAAATTACTTTTGAATTATTTGATGATGTGATTCCTAAATGGTATCAGAAGTGTGATACAAAGCAAGACACAAAAAGTGCTAAACTAAGGATGCCATTATTCAAGGTTTCATTCACATTAAGATGTATCGAAGTAAATATTATTTCTTTGACCATCATAATTGTGTTCTGTGCTCATATATTATTTTTATTTGATTTTTGTCTGTCTATATAAAGTTCATGTGACACTATATTCCAGTAACTTTTGCCTGAATTGTTCTGCAAAATTTAATGAATATATGCTGCAGTCAAAATTTATCCTGATTTGTTATTATTCGTCTGAACTTTCTTTGTCATTTTAGGTTGAAGCACCCAAAGCTCCTTGTTATAATTTTTTTGTTGTTTTTGAAAGTGACTGTGAGAATTGGTTGGGCAATTGCAAAAAGACTGAAATACACACAATTGCACACAGTGTCTGCCTGTACAATTAATGCAGTATTTAGAATTTACAGCTGTTATGAAGATCAAAGCAAACACACTGGTTATTTCTGTGGTTGTAATGAGATACACTACAGGGAAATGTATTCTAAGGTTGCTGCTTCTCATATGAAAGAACACAGCACTTGTAATGAAGTCTTTCCAGGAAAAAAAAAAAAAAAAAAGAAATCTGCATAGTTATTGTGGTGTTTTCCTTTTGGGGAATACCCTGATGCCTCAGGTTTCAGCTTTTCTATTTCTCACATTCTGTGCTGCTGTAGTGTGTGGGTCTGAGCTTCACACGAGGGGATGGTGAGCTCTCTGCACAGAGCAGGGAGACAAAACAATTCCTGCTCCAGCTGGGGACCAAGGACAAATGACCCAAATCTCAGCCCACGAGCACCAACAACGTGGGCTGGAGAGAGAAAAACAAGCAGGATGGGACTGCATGGGCTAAAGCTGGAATGGGACAATGAACTCCAGTGTGCCAATGGAGCAGAGCTGATCACAGTGAGAGCCCCCGGGAGCGCTCGTGCATTTTGGGACCATTTTGGGTTCATCTTGGGTGCAGCCCTGGCTGGGCTCTGGTGCTGCCCAAGGTGGATCCATGGAGGAGATCCTTTGAATAGATCCCTGCTTGATTCTTTAGCTCTGTCCAGCCTGTGCTCTAGGTCAGCTTCCCAAGGCATCACCCAGTCCACAGCAAGTCACAGATGTGTTTGAGAACATCCAAGGAACGTTGGGGGGGCAGTGGGAGTTGTGTGGTTTGAAGGTATGAGGATAGCAGAGGGCCCTGTCTGTTCTTTCAGACAGAGAAAGACCTGACCAGGATAAGAAAGAAGTCATCTTGCTTTTTAAAACAGCAAAAAAAAAAAAAAAAACCAAAACAAACAAACCCCAACAAAACCCTATTTTTTTATGATAGGAATGATACCTTGGGTTTTAAGTTTTTCTGTTCTGGTTTGGTGTGCAGCTTTTAGCTTCATATAAAGTTATAGTTTAGTTTATATTAAGTTATTACTAGGGTTTTTCACAGGGTGGTGGAGACAAGACAATCCTGTTCTCGCTGGAGACTCAAGGATGATCTCTTCAAGCTTCAGGCCCAAAGCACGAGCAATGTGAGAAGAGGAGGGCGGGCAAGCAAGCAAGGAGGATGAAACTTCACCATTGGAAAGTTGGCTCCTGTGTACAAATGGACTAAAACTTATAAAAATGTGAGGTCTCGTGACCAAGCCCTCTTTTTTGCTTCCATCTTGGAGCCATCTGGGCAGAGCCACGACTGCCAGGTACTGCCAGGGTGGGGCCTTTGAAGGCTCTTCAGTAAATACCCACTTTATTCCTCTTAACTCTGTCTAGCCTCTGTGCCAGCTCCATAAGGCATAAGGAATAGCCTTGGAATATGGGAATTTTGATTCAGATTTGGGGCATGTTGCTGAGCTTTATTCTAAGGTGCTCCTGAACATCCAGAGATGGGCAGGGCTCTGTTTGCTCCTGGGCCATTTTTGGGCTCTTCGAGGCTTCTTGGAGCAGTTCTGCTGCAGTTCCCCTTTGTCATGGCAAACTTTCACTTCTGTTGTGCTTGGGAATGCAACACTTAGGGATGGCTTTGAACCTGCAGGTGTGATCAGTACGAGTTTCTGTGTTTTTTATTGCTTCATACATACTGCAGCTACTCCGTAGTGCCCGTGCTGATTCCCAGGTTGTTGCTAGATGCATTTTATAAGCAGTTAGCCTTTTTTTTCCCTGAGTGTTTTTAAAGTGAGAAGCCAATTGTCTCTTTTTAAATTTTTATTTGCTGCAATTAGGATCAAATGAGGCAGCTGAATTCAGCAGCACCAAGAACCTAATACTGCTCTGCTTTGATGTGACATAGGCATGTTTCATTCAATTGTTAAAATGTGTTGAATTTTCAGGAGCAGAGCCAGGGCCCATCCCTCTCACAATGCAGCTACCTTGGCTCCTTGCCTGGCTAGAGCTGGAATCTATAGTAATTTCACAGCATGCCAAGTTACTAAATCAGAATTTAACCCAGAAGGAATTTGCAAGAATCAAAAGCAAAGGGTGGGGTGGCATCAGCTACCGGTTCCCATCTGAAAGACACGATCTGTAAAACTGCAGAAAATGATGAGAAATAAGACAGAGACAAAATTCCTGCCCTGAGTTTCATATTTCACTCTCCTGTGGCCCTGCACACACAGCCTTTGCTGTTGTTCCAGCTGAATGGGAATAACACACATGAAAATGCAGAATACAGCCATTGTCACCCTCCTTTCCTGCCAGCATTGCTCCCTTCTTCCTGAGGAGAACTGAGGTCTGATTGGCATCCTGAGCAGCATTTTATGCTTTATCCTTTATGCCTTGTGGGCCACAGATGCCTTTTGTGAGAGCTCCTGGGCTGTGACCCCCGGGGTCACAGGGTCCCCGCGTGTCTGGCGGTGGCTCTGTCTGCAGCACTGGGGGCTGAAATGCAGGGGATCAACCACAGCCTTCCCTTCCCAAGCAGTGTTTGGAGAGTCACTGGGACCTGAGGCCACTCTGTGTGAGGATCACCTTGGATTGAGGGAGCATACACGCCTTTATTTCCCATTACATTTTCAGCAGGGGGCTGCTGTGATGGGAAACCATTTCCATTTCCATTTTCCATTTCCAGCCTGCTCTGCAGCTGACTGGGGCTCAGGGCAGTGAGGTTTATGGGCAGTGCTGGAACACGTGGAGCCATGCACCTCCCTGAATTTCTGTTCCAATTTTCCATGCGTGACAGACCACAGCAGTGTCCTGTGTGTTTGGGAATGAGCAGCCCAGCACACAAACTGGTTCCCAGCTGGGAACTGGGCTTTACCTCCCAGTCCAGTGCCCCAGTCATGGCCCGATTTTCTGTGTAGATGAACCCCAAGTGGTGGAATTGCCTGTCCTAATGTTTAATTTTCTCTGGTTTTGAGAGGGTTTTTTCACTGGTCTTTTTTTTTTTTAAATCTGTGTTTCCTTGAATTATTTCTAGATTACATTCCTGTACTGTGAGGGGTTTCCCCAAGTTTGTGTATTAATTTATGAGCTACCTCCCACTGAGAGTGTTTCCTGAAGAGTCAGAACTCTTTTTTTTAATACAGGAGAGACTGAAATCCTTAAATGAAGCTTTGATAAAAGGAGAGCTATAAAATAAGTATAATATTTAAAGAGAAGAATTATTTCCCCTGTCGTCTGCTATCAGAGTGCTCGCTGCCTGATTTCCAAAAAAGGGAAGTTTGCAATCTCTAGCACTCCATAACAACTGCAGGTCCCAAAAGATCAATAATAAACAAACATTTATAGTCAAATCTGACAATTTCATTTTTAGAAGGAACTCTTTGTGTGTAGAGAATGAATCTCTGCTGTTTAATTTAATATTTATTGGCTGGCTGCCTGTCTCCCTTTGCTTTAGTGATGCCAAGAGCAGTGGGCTTTACTGATATTTTTGTCTTTTCCTCTGCTTCCTGATGCTTTAAAAATAACTAAATAATAAATTAAATATGGAAGGTTGGGCACTGGGCTGTGTTGCTTGTTACTGTCAGGTTTATTTTCAGTAACCCAAACACAAATGACATTGTATTCCACCAGATCAAGGAAAGTACAGCTTTTGATGATGATAATAATAATAATAATGATACAGGGGAGAAATCACCCTACACATCTCCTTCTCCATGTGCTAATTTGCCTGTTCACATTGGCAGTTCTTGTAGTCTCTCTGTGCAGTGTCTGGCACACCTTGACTTTGACATCTCAGTATTTATTATTGATAATTACAATGCCATGTTCAAGAATGTAGAACGTGTGAGAAACAAATCAATTTTTAACTCCTCTTTAAAGAACCTGTTTTGTTTCCTCTCTGATCTGCAAACGTTTTAAGGCACCTCGTATTATGTGTTATTAAAAATTCCAGGGAACAGAGTTACCATCATCAACTCTAGATGTATCTAAAAAGATGAGAATTCTGAAGAAAAAAAATTTGTTGAATCATAAATTGAGTAAAGAAAGAACCTTTGCAATACTTATGATGTAGCCCTAGATGTTAGAACTTTATCAAAATGCTCTATTTATGTGGATTCTTTCTGTTCAATGGAGATAATAACTTAATAATTTTTCATCAGGTCTCTGCTGAATTAAAGCATGAAACAGCAATTTTGTTTGGTGACAAAATTAGTTACTTAAACCAGTCCTGAACATGTTTCCATGACTTTAGGAAGCTCCAAGCCACTGCTAGAAAAGTGCTCTTCATGTTAAAGTCCCAAGAGAGTAATGGTTTTCCTGGGTGGGTACTGTGCTTATGCATATTAAGAGCTGCATTTGAATATTTTTGCATACTCTAAAGGATGTATGACAACTGTTGCCCTGTGTATAAATAACCCAGGGGAATAAGGGTTATCTGTGAGGACTTCCCATTTAAAATCCAGCATCTTTACTGTTACTACGGTGAATGATGCTGTAGAAATGCTTAAAAATAGAGTTGGGAGCTAAAAATTATTTTCTTTCCGGTTGTCTCTATGAAATGTGAGTCACCCGTGCTGCCATGAGATCACAGACACCGAGGCCCCAGTCATCAGTAATTATTGCTCCTGTTCTAGCAGGTGCCACCCAGAAAACCCAAGGGTGATGGTGTTTAGACTCTTTTATTACCTCGATTCTCTTGCTTATTTCTCAAGCACACTGATGGAGCTGTACCAAAAAGTGGGATGAAATGTCTTGTTTTGCCATTTGCTTTGCTGGAGGCAGGATTTGAACGTTTCAAGGGTTTTTATATATTATTATATGTTATTTATATAAGCACTGGTGTTGTTCAGCTTCTGCCATCAACTCCTCTTTGTACTCCTTCATTTGTAATTCATACTGATAACATTAGGCATAGAAAATATTAAGAGATATTTCCAAAGCAGAGGACAATCAAACAATTAACAGACAGTTGGTGGCAGGAACAGTGCAGAAGGTGGAATAGACACCCCAGGTATCTTTAAAAAGATCAGAGAATCCTCTCATCCTTTCAGGCTGATATTTATAGATTTTGCCTCTTGACTTAGGACACAGGTTACTCTGAGGTTTTTCTTCCTTTTTTTTCAGTTCATCTGAAACCTTTTTTTTTTTTTCCCAGCAAAGAATAAAGTTCAAATAAAACATGACTTTGTACTTGACCTTTTCACTACAGAGCATTGTAGCAGGTTTGGTGGATTCCTGGTATTCTCCCTGGGAGATAAGCCTGGGTCATACAGAGATTTTTTTTTTTTTTTTTTTGAGTGAGCTTTTGAATCTGCTGGACAAGAAGGTCCATGAAATTGTAGAAATTACAGAATGGCTGAGGCCAGGACAATACCCTCAGAACCCTTTGTTATTCTTCTAGTCACATTCACACTGATGCTTGCAATTAGATTTTATAGGGGAGCATAACAGTGCCTGGAACGGAATGCCAAATCCAAAAATGCATTGCATGGAAAACAGAGTTAATTAATTTTATTGAATATTGACTCAGAAATCTTTTTTCCTGATTACTCAGTTATTAATTTTTTTCAGTCGAGATGGTCAGAAAAGAAGAAGAAGAGGTGTAGGTGTAGCAAACCTTTTCCCCTACTGTATGAATACTGCTCACTTTTTTGTCTCTCTGCATTGGAGAAAATGTTTTTATATGTCCCAGGTTTTGCATTTATGCCTTCTTTATTTTCCTTTTTCTAAAATTTATTTGGACCATAATCATGTACAGCAGGCTGGATTATGGATAGTGCTAAAACCTGTAGAAACATTCATGAAAAAGCCAGTTCTTTCCCAAAAAACCCCTTTGTCCAAGTGATTATCACTTGTGTGACAATTATTACTTTACTACACGTACTCTGCCAGAAGTTATTTTATCCGTTGTGTTAGAGCTCACTGCTCTGCACCAGAATAACTTTGTGTATTACACATAATTTATTCCTACCCCAGCACATTACTAATAATTAGCATAATCTGCATCACAGTAATGCCAAGAATTATCAGTTGTAGGCCAGAAAGCTGTTGTGCTCAGTGCTGTTAGAACACATCACGACAGCAGTCCCAGGCAGGACAAGGTTTTCATGGAAAATCTTCGTGGCTGAATGGATAATAGGTAGGATTGGAAGCCAGTAATTCTTGTTTTCTAGTTCTGCTTCTGCCACTGATTCACCGTGGGGTTGCAGCCGTCAGAGGGGCTGCAGATGTCTGTGTGTGTCTGTTCCCCTCGACACAAAACGGGATTAATTCCCTGCCACGTTTGGGTGGAGGAGAAGAGCAGATAATGCATTCTGTGTGTAAGAGAGCTTTGCTGTGAGCTTGTAGGAAGGGAGAACGAGACAGAAATTCAGCCTGGGGGTTCAAGTGAGGGGTCAGTGCTCATCCATCAGGACGCTGGGGTTATTTCCTGCAGAGCTGCTGCCCAGCCAGTCAGTCCCGTCCCTGGAGGGATTCACAGGACTGCTCCAGCCCACGGTCTGGCCTTTGCATCCCTTTTTTCACTTCATGATGTTTTTGATGGTTTTACCTCCAGCTTGTCGAATTCCCCCTGAATGTTTGCCTTGCCTTCCAGCTCTCCCCTCTTTGGTGTCACCTGCAGGTTTGTCCATCCTGCTGATGACCTGTGGGTGTGAATGCCCAGCTCCTCTCCAGCGTGGCCAAGGCTCTTTCCCAGCAGCTACACAAACACTCTACTCCAAACCCTGAGAAATCTGGAGAACTGATAAAAACCCTCTGCACATTTCTCCAGATTCCACATGGGCATTGGTTTCCTTCCAGCATTTCGGAGCTGGCAGATCTAATTGAAGGATGGGAGACGGCCCAAGCCCTCAGGTTTGGATTGGAGCTGGGCTGCAGCATTTGTGTTTGGGCATCCAGTCTGTTTAAAGCTGACACAACTCTGAGACAGCTTAGGTGACAGCAGGTAACAGGAACTTGAGGGGTACAAAGTGGCCCCACAGGACAAATTTAATGTGGGAAATGCAGCTACCAGCCAGAGCCCTGGGGGATGCCCGTGGTGTGCACGGCCACGGGCTGGTGCCATTTGTGTCTGCGAGAAGGGAAGGGTGATGTTAGAGAGAGGGGCAGTTCCTTCACCTTGCTAACAGCCTGTCTACACCAGTCCAAAGGTGATTTACCCAGGGCTGCAGAGTGAGAAGCATCAGAACTCTCAGTAGTAGCACTTTGCTCTAAGTGTTAGCCGTGCTAAAATGAAGTAAAACTTGATTATACCAACAAAAGCAAAGGAAATGCACAATCATATATAAAGTCCGATTCTCCCTCCCTCCTTTGTGCTTGAATGTGATTTTTTTTTAAAGTGTTTGAGGGGAGGAAGGGAAAAAGGGACATTGTGAAGGCTCCTGTCTGCACACAATGGGGAGATTTAGAAATCAGGTTGCTGCCTTAACTCTGCCAGCTTAAGCCAAAGCCACAGGGATATTATTTTTGACACTGCGCAGTGAATTATAACTTCAGCTCCCATTACCTCTAATGGGATCTTTGCTTGCAGTCTGCCACTGCTACAGCAATGAAAATTTGTCCCTTAATGCTATTTTGCTATTCCAGGTTTTTGTGTTTAATTATATTATATAATAATTTGTTGCAGCATCTACACGATTCCTTTAGGAGTGCACTTGAAATGCTTATGAATTTTTATAAACACAAGCTGTGCATCTCTTCAGGTCTCTCATTGCTTTTGTAAACTATTCTGCCTTAATACAGCAACATTTTTTCTCCCTTTCTGGATGAGCACCATCTTTTACAGTGTGACCATTTTGAAAAGCACAAGGAAACTAATGCTGAGAAGCCCAAACCTCTTGTTATTGCATTTATGACTTGTAAGAAAAAAACACTCAGTTGTTATAGCCGGCTCCCACTTGAGTTAAATTCAGGGAAAATAGGCAAGACATAGTAGGTAGAAGATTTGTCTTTAGTGTTGAAATGCATGCTAATTGTTACAAAATTACTGACATGAGAAAACAGATATATATCACTGCATACATTTTTTCATGGATGTCCATTCAAACTTTTACACAAACTAGTTTGCATTTTGCTGCTTTTTCTCAGACATGGAAGTACAGTTAACTGGTCTTCACAATGCCAAAAGCGTGAGATATAGCTAAAAATTGCTGTGTCTGAATTACTCACCAAACTCTGTGCAGGCTGTCATCAGCTCTATGGCCCTGCAAAGCTAGTTTCTCAGAGAGATAAAAAATGAACGTGGTGGCTCCTGCAACCTTATTTTTTTTGTCTTCTCTCTCTCCCTACATGTGTATATATTGGGTGTAGAGAGAGATCTGTATGGCTGAAGGAAAAAAAAAACCCACAGATTTATTGCTCTCCTCTCACTTTGCTCGGGAGGCATTGCTTTCTGGGGACTCTGCTCTCTGCACTGAACACAGCGTTCTAATTAAGTAGCAGAAGGCAAAGCAGCCCAGTGACTTGAGACTTTGCCACAGATGCATTCATTCTTTACACATCACTTTTTTCCTCCCCTCCCCCTTCATTTTTGAACCACCTACCCACTGGTGACCCCAGCTGAGACCTCCCAAAAAAGGGTGTGTGCTTAAGGGTTCCCCCCAGCCTTGAGCAAAGCACACAGAGGTGTGTGTATGTTCACATGGAAATATTATGTGTGTGTTAAATATAAAATATAAACATACACATAATGGGAATATAACATTATAAATAGAAATGTAAGTATAGCCGTAAATATAAATGTAAATATACACATAATATAAAATATTATGTGTATATTAACGTGGAAGTGCCACTGCCCAGCCTATGTGACCTGGAATAAAACATATGATGCTTTTTTTTCATGATCTGAGCTGCTTTTTTTAACTCCCTCAGCTCAACACTTACCTGCATGTTTTAAAGGAACTATTGGAATGTTGGATAAAAAGGTCTTCTAAAAGCAGTGCCTCTGGCAAGCAGAAAGGAGCCGATTTCTCATGAAAGAATCTGTATTTGGTGTGATTTCTATCCCACACTGGCAGGATGGAGAGGTTTAGAGAGGATGGCTCTGTGTGGTTTCACTTAGTCCGTCCTTGCTTTGTTTTAAGTAGAAATTAATTTGTTTTAATTTCTAATTCTTAGTGGAGCACTGACTGAACAGGGCTGTACCTACAGTGAACTGGGACTTTGGCTGTTTGGGACTGTTCTCAAAATAAATAAAAGGCTTAACTCTGGTGCCTGGTGCCAAGTAGTTAATTTCTTCCAGGGAATGAAACAAAATAGTAACCCACCGTCCCATGTAAGCGAGGTATGATTTGTTCTTAGATTTTGAGGTTTGGTAGATTTTTTTTCATATGTCTGCCATCAAAGAGGAAGGTATATTTTATTTATACAACTGAGGTAGAAATGGTCACAGCAGGTTTTGAGAGAAGTTAAGAAAGAACACGCTGTTATTCTTGCTTTAAATTTATTACTTACAACTTAATAAAAACAACAGTCTTTTTCTGGAGTTGATTTTATGTATTTGTGTATGACAAAACCCACTGCATGCCCAGTTAAATACCCATTATAGGAATTCTGTAAAATACTGTGTTAGCCTATAATGAGTACTGATTTAAACCACAATCTCCTCTAAAATGCTAATAACTGAAGTGCATTTATACAGTGTCTATGTATTATTTAAAGGTAATATACTGTTGTTGCACAGGCAGATGTCTGCACTACGTCAAAACCTCTTTATCTCTGCTTTGCTTTTTCTAATTTTTTCCTTTTTCAGAAACCAAAATTTCTGTGTATTGCTTACATATCTAATTGTGAAGATTTAAAAGTTATATAGAACATTAATAAATCTCTGCCTTCAGAGGGCTGATATTTTCTTAGTGGCACTCATTTTCAATAGCTCCTCTTTTGGATATCAACCTTAAATTGCAAATTAAAGATTAAAGATATTTCAGGAATTGGCAAGAATTCTGAACCATATTTTATTGAGTGTGACATGATTTGACTTGATCACAGGCCCTGATATTTTCTCTGTGCTAGGGAATACATAAATTATTGAAAGAAAACAAAGCACAAGGAAATTCGAGCCACTAAAACTCAGGAAGATAAGAAAATTCATGAGTATCACAGCTCACGGAAAGCATTTTTAATTCCCTTACAGATAACTGAAGAACTGATTTTTCTGGTCCTGCCTCATCACTGTGGCTGCAGCAATGACTGTGTCTGGGACAAACTGCTCAGGGTGTCTGTTAAAATGATGATTTGTTATTCAGCACTGGAATTATGGAAGCTTTGGGGAACTAAAGGATTTTTCCTGTGTGAATCCACACATTTAGAATTCCACCAGTCTCAAGAATAAGAGTAGTTGTAGTCAAGCACTGGAGAATAAAAGATTGTTAAATTTAAATAATAGAGAAAAATGCCATTAATAATTTAAATAGTTATAGTTTACAAGTGAAAAAATAGGAATAAGCACTTTTTCAGTAGAATAAAGTTTCTGGGCTGCAGGAGGTGAAATGTCCACCATAACTCCCGACTTCCTCTTCAGCACTAAAAACCCATGTCTGAAGATCTGCAAGAAGATGTTTATTTCATAAAAAGTGCTGTATGAGAAGCAGTGTTAAAAGACCCCAAACCAACGGGCAAGGGAAGTATATTTCACTACAGCTGTTTCTTGACAATGAAGGAATTGGGCAGCATAGTAGATAATTTATTAGCTCTAGTCCAACTCATGTGTCCCTGACACTGTAATTTCACAGTGTTAGAACAAAACAACAAGTGGATGAATTCATCTGAATTTCATTTTTAGTCCTTTGGATGGTTTCTGTTCTGCCTATTTTCTCCAATTAAGACATCTGAGGGGAGAAAAAGAAACAAAATTTTAGGAATGGCCAACTTCTTTGAAGGGAACTTGGAACAACAATTCATGTAAAGTCATCGTAAAGGACTTCATGATTCAGTCCATTGTCTGTGAGCTTAACACATCTATGCCTTGCATCAAGAGACATTCTTATTGGTAACAATGCATGGTAATTACTTATTAATCATAGAGAAATATTTTATGTGGGAGCTTCTTGGATAAAAATCAGCCATTCCACCAGATTAAAGACTTCTGTACTGTAGACCTTTCCTCTGCAGTTAATGGTTTTGATTTTCCTGTCTATTGTGAAAAAACCGAACTTAGGGAATCTCAGCAACTGAGTTGGATTTAACATTTGCAAATTTCCCTTTCTCAGATGTTTTTCAAATTTTGTGGTCTGCAAAGTGGTTATTTGCCAACCACTTTATTGCTCTTTAAATTGATAGCTCTGAATCCCGTGGGGGATGTAGATGCAAGGAGTCAAAACAGGATGGGGTAATTTTCAGTGTCTGGGTGGGAGACACAGATCACACCTCCTCTGGGACTTCAGTCCCTGGTGGAGCTTCAATTATGCAAATAGCTGATGTAGCTGTGACTGACATTAATGGCAATTGCACCAGACTCGCGTGGGCTGCTTGGAATTGTTCCATGCAGCTGGAGCACTGGGAGGGATTCCTGAGTGGTGGGATTTGCTGGGTTGGCTTTGGAGCACAGCCAGGAAGGTGCCATGGATGAGAGATACTGAGGGGCAGTGGGGGCAAAATGCCATTTTTCAACACTGAGAAACTATTTTGGCTGTGGAGAGAGTGTTGAAAATGCTCTCTCCTTGAGGACAAGTGCCTTGTCTTCTCTATAAATGGCAACCATGCATGTTTTGGCTGCTGAGTGGGAAAAAAAACCAAAATGAGGGGTAGCTGTGGCTCCCAGAGAATGCATCCCATGCTTTATGGGGAGCACACACCCAGCATCCTGCTGGAGCCCGGAACATCCAGGGCAGGAGTGCCCCCAGGTCCTCCCTGCCTGGTTATCACAAATTGATTCGCAAGGATGGAGCAAAACAGGCAATTTGAAAGGCACATCCATCGTGGGATAAAGCAGCCTTTCTGAAACGCCAGGAATTGTTTAAATTGCCGTTTCTGAGAAGGGTAGCGCCTTTTTTTTTTCCTAGCAGTGAAAATGTGATTTAAACATTTTCTGTTCTGATAAGGAAACATCATTAATTGTGAATAAAACCAGGATGTGCAAGATATCCATTCCTGTTTTTTTGTGTGCTAACGACATCTTTGAATAATGGCTTCTGCTGAAAATCTTCTTCTTAGCAGTGTTCACACTCTATGCCCAGACTTACCTGATATTTCTCCCCTCTTCCCAGATTTGCTGTATGTGTAGTTGTATTTGGTGTCATAAAATGAGAATTTAGGAACTATGGTCTTTTCCCCTATTTATTCCAATTCAAAATTTGGACAGCATTAAAGGAGAAAAGGGAGAAAGACTTTGTTTCTTTAATGGGCAGAAATGCAGCTTGCAGCCAGAGTCTGAAAGTCAAGCTAAGTTTTTTAGCATCCCTAATAATAGAGATCTTGCAGGTCAGATTTGCACATGTGTTGCCCTGATTTGCACATCTGTTGAACTCAATTATCATCAGATTTAATGTGATGGCAGGTACAGATAAATGGGTGGGGTTCTGGAACTTGGTTGACAATTCTGTTTATTCAGTGGAGAGCTCCTCTGCTGTTTCCCAGAGCTGTTTGTGAGTCTGCAGATCTGAGAACAGCAAATTTATGAGAAATGGTTTTCATTAGGGAATACTAGACAGACCAGGCTAGGACTGTGAGAGAGGAGTAGCCTGCACAACACAGAATTTCCGTCCTTCTGTTGGTGAGAGGTCTGCCTGGCCCTGAGCTCCTGGGGAATTTATGTATCTGTTCAGAACTTCTGAATCTCTGATTCCCAAGGAGGCTGTGGCCTGTTTCTGCCAATCTATTGTAGGGCATTTTGTCTTTGTACCATGGGACTGGCTTATTTTGAGTGGCACCTACCTATTATCTATCCTGGGTGTCATGTTGGCATCAAACTGTGAGAATCCAGGAGGTACAGAAGTTATTTTTCCTTCTGTTTGGCCCATCTGTGGTGCGTTCAGTGGTGGCTAATTATTACTGTATTTATTAGAATGTGCTTATTTATTTCTTGTTGTGATATAGGATTAAGAGAAAGGAAAAGTAGGCTTAAAACTTTAAAAGGGTATAAATAAACATTTATTAACAGGAACTAAAAGAAAGAGTAATAAGAATTAGAATAAAACCTTTAGGATACTTCTCCTCTCCTTACAACTTTGAGACATTTTAAGTATGTCTCAGAGCTCTGGGTTCATCTCACTGAAGCCTTACAAGCCTCACTGTCTATCCCTGTTAACTTTTCAATAAGGATAAAAGGCATCTGGCTGAAAGTTTTTGGCCCCTGAAGTTAGACAAAATGGATTTGGTGGTGCATTATGACAATTAGACTTTTAATATTTGGTATTCATCACTAAAAGTGTACAGAAGCACATAAAGAAGAGGCAAAGTCACTGCTTTTCAAAAGTAGAGAAGACTGGCACTGCTGGGAAAACAGGATGCTGTGAAAACCTTGAAAACCAAAATCACCATGGTAGTGCATGTGAGAGTCATCTCACCAAACCTTTTGTGTCCAATGGTCATAAAAAAAATTACTTTGGAGTTGATGCTCCAAGTGGCTCATCCATTAAAACCACGCTGGATCCCAGTGTGAATTTTACCTGCTTGATTGGCTGGAAAAGGTGGGACCTGCTGCACTGTTTGAACTGTGCCTCTGTTACTGCTGCTGAGTCCACCCTGGTTCCAGCAAGCAGGGAAGGGTTCAGCACCCCCACAAGGTTCCGAGTGCAGATGGAGGCTTAATTGCCCAAAAAAGAACATTTTCAGACAGTAACTTGCTAGTATTGACCACCAGTGAGCCCTTCCTTGTGTCATGTTGTCTGAATTCCTCAACTGCCTGGATTGTCAGGATATAAGGCTCTGAATGAGGTGAATGTGCTGTTTGAGTAACAAATAACACTGTGAGTTTTCAAATTAGCACCATGTTTTGTAAAAGGGCATTTGGCTCTGTCAACAGCCATGCCTTGAGGTGAAAATAGCTATCAGAGCGTAGCACTGAATTTGCTGAAGGTTCAGAAAGAAGTTCAAATGGAAAATGAAAAGGTTGAATGGCTCCTTGTGCCACTGATGAAGAGGTGGCTGAGCAGGATCAGGTGTTTCTCTCCTGCTGAGGTGCTGGAGTTGTTTTGACCTCTGTGAAATTTGGAAGGGAATCAAGAGCACTCCAGTTCATGCCTGGCTGCAGCACTTCTGTGTGTGCCATACTTGTACTGTATAAATATATCTTTGCACTATTACAAAGATGAAGTTAAAGTTCATGTGCTATTTTCTGCACTTCAGAGAAGATTCTGTGAGCAAAACAGAGGGAAAAATGAGAAAGAGATGCTGCAGAACTCTGCTTCTCACTCCTGTCCTACAGAATGCTATGGTCTGGGAGAATCGGCAGAGCTTGGATGGAGCTCTCTGGACTTGCTGAGCCACAGAGCTGGGGGTGGAATAATGCTGTGAGCAGAGATGTCCTCTGCTGGTTTGTCACCCCTGCACGGCAGTGAACACAATATGATTTGGGCATTTTTAAATTATCTGTTTCTGTCACGGACAAATGAGAGACAAAAATGGCTGGTCTAGATCATCTTAAAGGTCTTTCCCAACCTAAATTATTCTGTGATCCTATGAAAAGACTCCATTTGTGAAAATGATCACAGAGAGGCCTAAAAAAGAAATGTGTAAGGTAGGAAGTGGGGTGTGGGAAGGCAAAGTGATGGACTGATCACCTGATCAAATGGGTAATTACATGGAAATTCCCATCCTGTTGCAAAAAAACCCCTCACACCCCCCATGCCCCAGCAAGTTCCAGAGCCTAAAAAGCAGCCATTGTTCAGGACAATCATCACCAGCTTTCAAATGGGTAGAGCATCTGAAATCTGATAATTTCTGTAGCTTTTCTATGAAATACGCTTTTTCAGAAAAACAAAGTTTTATCCTCCATTTTCAGCTTTCTTTTATCAAATTCAGGTTGTGTTAGAAAAGCAGCTGACTGGGAACAAAAGAAGATTAAAAAGGGCTACCAGTGAGGAAATTTTTTCCAAGAAAAAAGGGCTTTATTTTAAAATTTGCTTCCTTCTCTGTGAAAGAGATGTAGGAAAAGGAAACAATGGATAAAAGTGAAAACAATGGTAATGTTGACAACAACGTGTCTGTACTTGCCTTCAGGCCACGTGTGGGATAATCTGTCCATGTGGGAATATTTTTGGTTATTTTTCTGAGGCTGAGGGGTTTCTGCCATGTGGCTTCCAGTGCCCTGTTTGTAATAATAAATAAAAGAGGGCTAGGGGACAGGTTTGGGAAATAATCAGCTGTAACATTTAAATGCTTGTGTGCTGCACGGCAAGGCTGGGACCCTGCAACTCCCACTCGATGAAAATGGAGGATTTGGGGAATTGTGTGAGTGCTGAGGGACAGTGATGCCTTGGGAAGCTGACCTAGAGCAGAGGCTGGGCAGAGCTAAAGAATAAAGCAGGGATTTATTAAAAGCATCTCCTCCATGGATCCACCTTGGGCAGCACCAGAGCCCAGCCAGGGCTGCACCCAAGATGAACCCAAATGGTCCCAAAATGCACGAGCGCTCCCGGGGGCTCTCACTGTGATCAGCTCTGCTCCATGGGCACACTGGAGTTCATTGTCCCATTCCAGCTTTAGCCCATGCAGTCCCATCCTGCTTGTTTTTCTCTCTCCAGCCCACGTTGTTGGTGCTCTTGGGCTGAGATTTGGGTCATTTGTCCTTGGTGCCCAGCTGGAGCAGGAATTGTTTTGTCTCCCTGCTCTGTGCAGAGAGCTCACCATCCCCTCGTGTGAAGCTCAGACCCACACACTAAAGCAGCACAGAATGTGAGAAATACAAAAGCTGAAACCTGAGGCATCATTTCACAAGACATCAACAGCTGCCCACAGCAGGATGGATAAGAACTAGGCTAAGCCAGAGAAAAGGAAAAGGCTTGTTTAATGTAGTGCCACGGACAAAATTTTTACATTTGGCTCTGCGGAGCGTGATTTGAGTGAGAAAGAAAGATCCTGTTCCAGCAGAGTCTGACCTAATTCCCCAGGTTATAAGGAAATGGAGGCACCAGATTACCAGGAGTTTTCTGCAGCACAGAACTGGATTTGAGGAACACGGCTGTGTCTTGGATGACAAGGTGCTGTTCTGAGCTGCCTGTCACCCTTTCTTCCTCCTGCAAGCCACAGCTGGTGGCCACCTCCCTGTCCCCAGCCTTCTGCCCAGGCTCCTCAGGCCCCTCTGCCCCAAAACTCTCCCACAGCTGCCAGGATTTGCATGTACATTTTTATTTCTTCAGGGGAAAATGTGAGGGGGAAAAAAAAGAATCTCACAACTAGATTGTGTCTCTGTCTGAGTAGTCCTGCTTTTTGTTTCAAAGACAAACCAGGATGAATACAAATAAAGTTGCAAAATGCAGTGAATGCTGCTTTCTAGCTGATCTCCTGGGGGGAGCCCAGTGCATCAGGATGACTGGCTTTCCCCTTGCCTCATTAAGATTCCTCATTTCCCTCATCACACTGGCACATTCTCTAGCAGAGGTCAGGCTCATTGTGGAGGTCATGATCGTTTTCTGTTGCAGCGTTATTTTCTTTTCCATCATGGAATCTTCCAGCGTGGAAAAAGCAGGGTAAAAATAGACCTTTCTTGCCCTGCAAAAGCATGTTTGCATCCTTCTGTCCTTGCTCAAAATGTCTAATGCTTTATCTCATCTTTCTGTCAGTTCCTGAGTTGTCCCCTCTGCCTCCAGAGCTTCCTACTGACAATCTGCCTCTGTCCTGACTGCATTTTTTGGTCTCTCTTCCTACCACCCTTCTCTTCCTGAAGAGAAAAAAAAAAAATCTGTGTCCTTTAAATCCAGCCATCTCCTGTTGGGATTATTTAAACACTGAAAATGGTCATCTTTGGAATGGTCTTTTAAATGGTCATCATTGGAATGGTCTTTTTAGGAACTCTGTATTATGATTTGTTGATAGGTGTGCTGCAAAATTTCAGCTGAAATAGCCGCTTGCCTTGATAAAGGAGCATTTTAAATGTATAACAAGGATATACATTGTAATCTGCTGAAAATGTTATTATGACCTGCTCTTCCAAGATTATAAATTAATTACTTCTGCAGAATCTATTCCTTTATTGTTTGGTTTTCGACCCACCACTGCACTTTTGGTGCCTTGTAAAGGAGGTCTAAAACAAATCAAAATAAAATTCATTGCAATGCTGACCTGAACAGGACCTTTTGTTCAATTGAATGTGCTACATAGTTCCTTCAAGGGTGATTTTTAGTATTTCTGAGTTTACTTAAGTGAAAAGTTGCAAAGAGCAATAGCAACAAACAACAAACCCCAACCCTTAGTACGGGAGGCTTGGAAAATGTGTTATTACTCTGTTCATACCCAGGGGTTCAGACCCTGTGCTCACCAAAGCAAATGGGAGCACTGGGAGCAGAGGCCATCAGGAGGTTTGTTTCAAAGTGCCTGTTCCTCACCCAAATTAAATGCTAGTGCAGATCCACCCTCTCATTCCAGGCTGTGCCATACTAATCCTTCTGAGGGGCTTTTGCCGGTGGAAAATCAGTTCAGCAAAGACACAAAGGTGCTTCACAAATCAATATGTGGATTGCAGAGAAGAGTAAGAGTGTGGAAATGTGCTCTGCTGAGTTGTGTCCAGGCTGTAGACAGCACATCTGCAGGCAGCATATCTTTCAACCTCTGTGGAAGGGGATGAAATGGAGGCCTCTGTATCAGACACAACATTTTGGAACAAGATTCTCACCAGAGATATGGAAAAAAAGCTCAGTGCTCTTTACTGACCCTGTGCAGCCACGGGAAGGCCCTTCCCTTACAGACTGGATCTGGAGATCTCAGGGTTTTTGCTGAGGATTTGCTTTCCTTTCAATTTATGCAAACATTCCTCGGGAGACAGTATTTTATCCTTGCCATGCCAACTTGGATGCAAAGTGACTTCCCACTTCTGGTCCCCCCGCCGCTTGCCGAGCTCTGCGAGGTGCCAGCTGGGACAATGCCATCGTGGGCACCCATGTGAGATCAATTTGGCTCACAGCTGTACTCATTGTCAGCTGTAATTATGGGGGTTAATGTGATTAGCTTCACTTGTGGGGTTGGGGAGTGTCTATTGTTGTTGCCTCTGGCAATAAAGTTCTTTGCTGAGCTGGTTTATGGCACCAATTGCAATCACGGCAGGTAAGGGAGCAGCTACGTGAGGAAAGTTGGAAATAAAGGCAGAGGGGAGCAGGTGGGTGAAACCTCTTTTAAACTAAGTAAAATGCATACTGCTTGCTGTAAGAATAGAAAGAACCCCCACAGAGAAGATTTTTACCTTCAGATTTTTTTTTTTTCTATCTAAAGATTGTGGAAAAATAAGTTTTATTTCACTCAAGTTGAGTGGTGTCAAGTAGGTAATACCAAAGCTCAGATAAGAATGGGTTTGCTGTTGATAATTTCCATCTCATTCAGGCGTTGGTGGCAAAAGCAAGCTCTTCTGTATGGTATTCCAAAATGTATTTATCATTTGTCATTTTAAGGGTAAAGGTTGTTTTGCAATGCACAGAATTTTTAAGAGTCTATTTCCAGCTCTGAGTTGTGCTGTTCTTTAGGAGAATGCTGAGTTCTGTAGCTTTATGTGCATTTTTTCAGAGCCTTCATTTTTGTGTTTTTATCAGGTAACTTTTTTTCCCTTAATTTTATTTACTTGGAATTTGTCCGACTGGATGCACGTGAATGGAAATTTAACTTAAATGTAGTTTAATAGTGAACTTGATTTCATTAAATAGAAGTATTTTTTTAAAAATTACATTTATTTTTCACTTAAACGTAGCCGTCAAAGGAAGTTCACTAAAGCTAGTGGATGAAATGTTTCTTTAAAGCTGTTTTTACAGGGAAATTCTCACTCAAATTCTGGAAAAAAGAATAGGTGCTTTGACAGATAGTTTTTATTTGAGGCGTGTAATTATCTTAAAATCTGACTGAAACTCCAAAGGAAAGATTTACCAAGAAGAGCCATTAGTTACCACCAATTGAAACAAAAGAGGGGTCTTAACATTTGTTTCATTGTAGAGAATAAATCCAGTACATAAAGGTACTAATAACAGGAATGCTGAAAAGTGTGGAGTGGTTGTGTTGACATAAAACCAGATATTTGCCTTGTAGTTTTACCTGTAATTAGAAAGCATCTTTATAAGTTGTTTTGTTAACAAGTGTTTTAGTCTTATTTAACACAATTAGGCCTTTCCAACAGTTGCCATAAAGTCAAGTTTAATTTTTAACAAGTTCTCTTTTTAATGAAGTTTGACTGCAAATGTTTGTGCTTCTATGGTTTTTTTTTTCCCTCTGTGCTTTTAATGGAAACAGAAAGACAGAGGAACAAATAGAGTCAACTCAGTGGTGTAAAGCTGCTACAGAGCCCTGGAATGGACACGAGGATAAGAAATAAAGAGTGTGCAGCCTGTAGAGTTATTGGATTTTAGTGAGTAGTGCTTTTGGGACTCCTGGCAGAGACACTTTTGCCATGGTTGCTATAGAATGAGCTCTGCAGCCCTCCAGAATGGGAGTGGCTAAATACCAAGAGACTCTTCAAGGATGCCTGATGCTATCACTATGACCATGAAGTGATTAATGCAGCCTGTTGAGGTCATTAAATTGAGAGATGCAGCAGGCTGAAGTTTACAGTATCCATCCAATTTCGGTCCTGGTAAAGAGATCTGTGGAGGAAATATAATGGTATTATTTCTGCTCATCGTAAAGCCATGTGCAAAGTGAGCAGAAGACCTCTTAAACTTTAGTGTTGCATAACCTATATAAAGCAAAGGTACTTTCATGCTGAAAAAGCAGGGCAGATGTTTTATAAGGGAAGCAAATTCTGCAGCAAAAATAATTACATTGTAAGTCGCAGTTGTGATTGTTTCCTTTATGCTGTGCCTAAATGATTCCAAAGTTCCAAAGAAGACATAAACTGTGAAAAAAGGAGCTGCATTCAGTTGCAAGCTGCAGGTGCAACGAGTCACAATGGAACTCAAGAAGAAGTATTGAATTAAAACCCTTTTCCCTTCCCATTTGGCCTCCAAAGGGCCCCATCAGCTGGCTGCCACCTGATGTAGCATTTCCTCTCATCCTTTTCCAGTGATTGGCCTCACTGGAGCAGCTCTGGTGGCTGGAAAAGGTCAGTCCTTTTCGTTCTCTGCAACATTTTTCCCCTGTGAAGTGTTGCTGTCTGGGTTGCCTCGGGAACCCAGGTGGGATGTGCACTCTGGGGAGGTTTGGCTCCCTTCTGTGCAGCCAAGCAGTGCCACAGAAATACTCAAACTAATGAAACATGGAGGGATTTCAATATTTCCAGATGGCTGAGTCCCTTGCAGTTTATACTGTTGTAACTGTGCTGTATTTCAATTATTTCTCAGCCATTAGTATGCACAGCTTAGCATTTCTGGTTAACATTTGATTTCCCAGTGAAGGGAGCAAAGGAAGTGCCTGCTACGAGGAAATACTTCCAGTGGGGCCAAAAAAATATTGCCCATGAAAATTTTCTTGCTCAAAATACAGTATGTTTTTCTGGCACTTTCCAGTGATTATGAAGCTAATGAAAGTGGAAGCTGTTGCATCCATCTGTCCTAAATATTACTTGCTTTGGAAATAAGAGCACTGGGAGCTGTGTGCCACGACCTTAGGGTGGACTTGCACCTTCACCTGTGTAATGTGGCAGCCAGAGGGACAAAAGGAATAAGGGGAGATCTGTTTTCCTCTAGGTTTCTTTGTTTCAAACAGCAGGACACGGGAGTGGATACTGATGTCCTGGTTTATCATACATATTTAGATTTATCATATAGATTTATAGATTTAACTCCTGTGTTTGCCACGAATTGCTGGCTGCTATCAGTGTTCACAAACTGGGACTTGTAAAGGAGGATGTTCAGACTAATATATTCTGGATATTACCAGTGTCAGGGGCGAGTGCCTTGTTATATTGCTGCAATTTGCCTTTTGTTGTAAAACTTCTCCTTCTCCCGTGCCAAGGGAGAATTCTCTCTCTGTACCCAGCCCCTTCATGTCTCATGCCCTGACTTTGAGTGCTTTGTTGCCACAGCAACTCTGCGCCATCCTTCTGTTGCATTATTGCTGCTCCCATAATGAAGAAGTACATCAAATAAATTAAACTTGTCAATCACATCTGGAAAAAAAAAAAGTATATATTGAAGATGTTTTCTGTCTGTTCCCAGTATCATAGCAGGTGCATGCAGAGTGCTAGTTCTGGGCTGCAATCCCTGCCTTGTTTTCTAGGTCCTCATTGCTTACAACAGATGCACTGAACCTGGTGGGAAATATTTGCTGGCTGAAAACAGCAACTTCCTCTGGATACTAAAGATTCTGTCACTGTTGCACACTTTACTGGCAAAAATGTCCCTTTGTATTTTTTTGTTAATTTATTCCTGATCTTGGAAGTAAATATATTAATAGATTCTCAATCATTAGTGCTTAAACTGTCTTGTAAAAAGAGTTATTCCTTACATTTTTGGCCCCTAAGTTGAAGACCAAGCATAGAACAAGACTTCTCAGTCACTTGCAACTTGGGCTCTATCTACTTCCTGCAAACATTGATTTTATTTTGTAAAGTGTCTATCAAAACATGTGAATGCTATCCCACAGCTGGTCAGTGAATGCAGCTGACATATCATGCTTAAATATTGAGACATTTTGTTTATAGCTGGAAATACCAAAAATAGCAAAAATGTTATTTCTCTGAGACACTGATGAGGATAATTACTTGTCACCGTTTTATAGATGTGTGTTTTCCTCAGTGAAGCATTTGTTTTTTAATTTGGTCAGGCTCTTTGTCAGTAAGGAAAATGAAAAAAAAAAACAACAAACCAAAATCCATGCCTCACTCTTTAGGTAACGGCGATATAATTTTAGAAACAAGGAATCTGCTGCAAATGATATTTAGCATTATATGCCTGATGGCTGGAGACTGTTGTTGTAGTGTTTGTAATTCCCAGTCTGAGACTGTGCTGAACACGATGTAATTTGCTTGAAGGCTGTGTAACTCACGGGAGGAGATACAAGGAATTCCAATACTCCCATCAACAGTAAATTGGTCTGAAACCACATTATTTGTTTCCATTTTCTTCTGAGGAAGAATAACAACCCTTACACAGATTTTTCCCTCGTGCGAGCTAAGTCTATTGGCTTCCAAAGTTAGATAAATGTGTTTCTGGTATGATTTCAAAAGGAAAAAAAAAAAAGAAAAAAGAGATTTTATAATTGAATGAAAGTCAAAGCCCATTTCTTTTTCAGAGTAACATTGGCTTTTGTTTGCAATGGCTATGAAGCACTGCTGCTTCTTGTACATTTGAATGTTCAGGTGATGAAGCAGTGTGTTAATGATGCATTAAGTGAATAAATAAATGCATTATCAACTAAAAATAATAAAAGCATAAGAATTATTATTTTTTGTCTGTGAGGATTTTGGAAGTGATTACTTTATAAAATTCAGCCAGTGGTTAAATTCATCCATCTCTTCCCTTACAGGTCACAAAACTTTTCCCAGACCTGAAAATCCTGTTGGTAAAGAAGAGTGGAGATGCCTGCACTGGTAATTATTCAAATTTCTATTTTGTTAACTATTGCAGGAAGGCAAGTGGGTAGAATACCTTTTCTGGACATTTAAACATCCTGTCTTCTCCACCAGAGGCAAATAAAACCATCAATATGCATCGCAAGAAATCTGTTTATATAAGAAAATGACTCTTTAATAGGTAATGAAGATTTCTCTTTTATGGGCTGGGCAGAGCAGGGAAGGCAGCTCTGGCAGTGATTAAAGCAGCAGGAGTGCAGCAATCCTCACAGTTGTTACATTTCTCCCCTGCAGAGAACTTTTCCTTCATTTTTGCCTACCGCTGGGGCTGGGTTTTGTACGTGGGCTCAGTTCTTGTTCCTGGAAGAACAAATCTCCATCCACGAGGAGACACCAGTGAGGCTCTCCCATCCTTCAGGATGGGTTTGTGAGTGAAGCTCAGGCCCAAATATGAGCTAATAGTTTGAGCTGGTGTGAATCCTGTGTTGCAGCATAGTTTGTTCCCCTCGCACCACAAAGTGCATCTTCAAGATTTTGATGTGCTGCCTTTGTGTTTTGTTTTTTTTTTGGTGATTGCTGCTCGTTTTGCTGGCTCCTGTTCTGAGCAGCCCCATGGAAGCTGTGAAGTGCTAAATGCAGGACAGGCACCAGCCTGCAGCCCTCCCCTCCTCGGGGAGCTGATGAGTGTCTGTTGTCTTTTGGGAGCTGAAATTCTCAAATAAAATGCTGCATTAATAGCAGCTTGTGACAATGACAAATATTCCTGCTGATCTCCAGAGTCTCTGCAAACCCTGAAGCAGCGATCCCGAGTCTATTCAATGCCACTGCCAGTTTATTCTAAAATAAGCTCTTTTCTTTTATCAAAGATGGTGATAAGAAGTACAATAAGCTGTGATAGAGCCGCTGCTGTAATAAGGAATCATGCTCCTGGAACCCTTCTTTAAACCAAAGTGTTATAAAAATCTTCTTTCCCCTAGACTGAACAAACAGTCAACGAATCCTGGGAAATAAGTGACAGCTCTGCAACCTCTCAGCGTTCTCCTGGGAAAAGGAATTTGTTTCCTGTAGCTCAGAGCACATTTGAAAAATAATTCAAGGCAAGGAATGGAAAAGGATGGAAAGAACTTTCAGAGGAAGTTGTATCAGAGCAACTCCTCTCTTGTCAGTGTAACCAGAACATCAGGGACAGCAGAAGGGGGAAGTTTCCCAGCTCTGCATCACCAGCACGGTCAAAGATATTGGGTGCAAACAAGAGTTTCTTCCTCTCATCTCTCATTTGTGTCTTCCTTATTGCCAAGGAAATGCTTCTTGGGAGGAATTTTGAGAACTTCTGAACTGTAGATTGTCTGTGAGCTATAATGGCATAAGGATGTTGAAGGTGACACCAGGGGGTCTGTCAGACAGCACCAAGCAGGATTTAACTCCCAGAATAGTCAGGGGTGTGTTGTGGAAGATATTTGTCCTACCCTAGGAGCCATTTGAGAAGCTGAGTCGCTCTCTGATACAAAAAGGCATTTTAATCTCTGTTGGTATTATTGCAGCTTTGTCTTATTTATGCAAGTCTGTGGTTTTGAAAAGCATTGATTTAAGTTTTTAGGCTGAACCACAGAAATCCATCAAGCTGTAAAATGCACCATTCTTGTATGTGTGTGACCCACTGAGCTGTGACACTGACTCCTTCATGTGGCACTTCAAATAATTCAAAAAATACGCAAAAGCTGCCTGTATGGCTTTAATTCAGTAAGTTAAACGGTGGCAGTTTGCAGGCACACAAACACAGCTGTTGAAAGGTACTGTTAAATGTTCTCTTGATCCCTAACCTGTTCTCCTGGAGAATTTCTGGGTCTATTTTTAGAGTTTTGGGGAGCATCTTCCACAGGCAAATGGGGCCAGCACAGTGCTGGAGATTTACTGATTTCTCTGTGGACAATTCCATAGTCATCCCAGGGACAGAGAGTTGCTCAGACTATTTTTTATTTATTTTTATTTTAAAATATTTTATCTATTAAAATATATTTTAAATATTTAGAAATATATTTATCTACACTATATATTTTATATATTTATTTTATTTTAAATTATATTTTTATTAATTTTATTTTTTATTTATTGGTACAGGTGTAACCAAACAGCAACTGTGGCTGCTGTGGGAACCTTACATTGCCAAGTGTTTTTCTGCAAGAAGCATCTTCCTGTGATCAGGGCTGGTCAGGTAATTCCCTCACACACAGCCAGGTCCTGGAGAAAATCTTAGAGTCCAAAAAGGACTTGGGGGGTTATTGAAAAGATGAGCTGATGAAAGCTGTTTTACCACATTAGTTTTACTGATCAAATCATGAGTCAGGTTGATGCCCTCTTCACACCCAGGTTAAACTGAATCAAATTATTCGCCTACATCGTGACCTAAACAACCTCATGCTTCTGCATGGTTTTGTTCATTTTTAGAAACAAGTTGAAATAGAATCTTGTTTTTAAGGCATCAGTTTATTTTTTTTTTTTTTTATCCTTTTCCATGTGATTTAAACATATCTTTAGCTACTGGGTGCCTGTAAACTCCAATCTACTATGGCAGAAATTCTCTTTATGTTCCTTGTGTTTCAGAGTTGTGACCCCTGCCCATTGTAATAAGGAAACCATTTTTCATTGGAAGACTCTGTAATAAAGTTCTCAGTCTGTGTATTCCTTTTTATATCACACATTGCCAGAACTGCTCAGGAATTATTATTTTCTATGACATTTATTCTTTTCAGAAATGCTTGAATTATTGGAACCAGACATTTTCTTGGGAATACTCCACTTATTGGGGGGGGGGGGGGGGAAGAAGTTACCAAAAAAGTTATATTTGGACCAGATTTTGTGGGCAGAAGAGAAAAAGAAGACCCCTCCCCATGCAATCTGACACCTAAGGCATGTGATCTAGGAAAATGGCATGGTAAGGACATGAACCAGGCCACTCACATCTAAATATCCTTCTGCTTCTAAAGGAATAATATATTTTTTCCTCTATTTGGGGATTGGTTTTACTTCTGCTGCTTTTTTTTTTTTTTTTTTGTGCAGGGTAATTTTAGGAAGTCTCAGCTTCATCTGAGTGATAATAGGAAAGTTTCTGTATTTTCAAGAGGTTTCTCAAAATGGCAAAGAAGTTTTGTTTTGTTTTTGTTTTTTTTTTTAAAGCTTTGATCATTACACAATCTGTTAAAGGCATTGCAGCTTAATGCTCAGTCTCTGCAGGAGCTGGATGTAAAGCACTTTCAAAAATCAGATTTAGAACGGAAAATTGTTGCGCTCTGTGCAAGCTCACGCTTTCCACAGCCAAGAAAGCAGCCTTGCTATTGAAATAACAACTAATTGCCACTTTTGTGTTACCTCGAGGTCCTTGTGAGGTGTGTGACACCTGTCTCAGCTGCAGTGAGGCTGTGCTGCTTTGTGCTCATCCCCCCAGCATCATTAGCCCTGATGGGTGCTGCAGAGGTCTCTGTGCTTGCTTCAAACAGGGGCAGGTGCTGATCAGCTGCAGCAGCAGAGTGGGATATTTGGGCTGAGACATTTGGGATGCTTCAGGAGTGCTGCTGCCCCAAAATATTGGGAGGATGCTGGAGAAATGGGAGCCAGTGGAAGTAGGTAATAATGTGACCTGGAGAGCTTCCAAAGGGGCTGTAACCATGACTAAAATAACTGGCAGAAAGTGAGAGGCACGAGCAGCTGCTGATGCCTGCTACTCAAACATTCCCTTCAGGTAAATCTCAATCACACCCCGATATTTATATAAATTTATAACTTGTATCCTCTATTTAAACTGGCATAGGTGAGCTCGTGTGAAACTACTGAGAACTGGCTGCATTAAGAAACAAGGCATAAAGACAGAATTCTTTTGTTTGGCTGATACTGGAGGAATTATTTTGTGTTTGCTGCAGCTGACTGTGCTCTGTGGCAGGCACTTTGTGTCTGCTGTGGTGAGGATTTGCTGTAAGGGTTTGGGAGGATGCAGTGAGAAGGAAGAAGAGCCTTCTGCTCTGCTGCAGGAAAAAAATAACTAGGCTATAACCCAAAGCTAACCTGACAAGTGCTGTGTCAAAGCCAACAGGCTGAAAAAAGCATTTGAGGAGTAAAGTTTGTGACCTTGTCCTTATCTGCAGCAAGGCAAACTGAGAGAACAACTTCTTTTAGCAAGGGGTTTAATAAACACAGCTTTGGGCAATTTTCTGAGAGCTATTTTTACCTACAGGCAAAGAGTTTCTGAGGTACAACTCTGTTAAGTGCAGGATTTAATCAGTTTTTTAGCAGGCTACAAAGGTGTGTGCCCATGCAAGTACTGCCCTGTCCATTTTCCCAGTCTTGATCCAGAGTGCACATATTGGAAGGGCAGCTGGGCTCTGAGAGAAAATTGCCAAGCTGGAGTTGCCTTCCAGGATTTTAGACCCAGATTATGTCACAGAAATTCAGATTTGTTCCACCTTCATGAACAGTAGAATTTAAAATTGATTTAGTTAAAACTTTTAGTTGAGTTTAAATGTGATTTATCACAAGTTAAGTGCACTGACTAACAACTAAAATAATCTTTAGGCAAAGCTAAAATCAATGTTTTTAAAGTTGATTTATGATAAAAAGTGGCTGCCAACTAGAACTGAAAATTTAGATATGTGTGATGTTTACAACTTTTTACTAAGAAAATGATCCAAATGGTGTAATAATAAGAGATTTTGGATCTTAGAACTGTTGGAAATTGTGTATACAGAGCTATGCTTGAATAACTAGAGCTTTTCTTATGCCAGAGCTTCCTTCTAAAATTCTCATCACCCATTTAGTCTCTTTTCCCTTTATTTTCCTCCTCTCTTTTCTTTTTTTGATAATTTTTTTCTTTTTGAAAGAGAACAGCAGAAAACCACTTTGTTCCCAGCCAAAGTACTTTCCAAAATGTGCTGACTGGGCCCTTAATGAAGATGTTAGAAAGCATCATTCCCAGAACTGATCCCATGGAGGACCCCACTAATGACTGCTTTCACATAAATAATATACTGTTTTACTCCTTAGTTCACTAGATTTCAGGTGTTGTTCTTTCTCCGTAAGAAGATCCTGCTGTGACAAAAAAAGCAGCTCATGGTGTTAAACCCTTGTTGTAACATTGTCTTATGACTGCAGAAACTCAGATTATTGTCTGAATAACCTCCAATCTTGAGAGCACGTGCAAGAATGGATGTAAAAACGAGATTAAAAAGGGGGATCCAAGAGCTTTTTAGGTGTTTGCTCCACAGGGCTGCTTTCTGCTCAATAAGTGACAGAAGCGGTGAAGGAATTGAGCAGTCTTTAATAAATAGGATCCTGGAGCAGCCTGAGAGCATGGCCCAGGAGTTAGGGCTTCTTTCATGGAATATTTCTGTGCACCATGTGCTGGTGCACTCCTGCAGTGGAGGGGGATGCTGTGCTGCTTTGGGCTGGGGTAGAGTTAATTTTCTGTGCAGTGGCTGGTGTGGGGCTGTGTTCACATTCGTGCTGAACACAGGGCTGATCACACAGAGATGTTTTTTTGGGGCTGAGCAGGGCTGCTCAGAGCCAAGGCCTTCTGTGCTTTTTGTGAACCCCACTGGTGAGGGAGCTGGGGGTGCCTGGGAGGGTGGGAGGGGACACAGCCAGGACAGGTGACCCCAGCTGAGCAAAGGGACATTCCAGACCGTGTGATGTCATGGTCAGTGTATAAAGTCAGGACAAGAAGGAAGAAGGATGAAAAAGGGAACATTTGGGGTGATGGTGCTCATCTTCCCAAGCCACTGTTACCCGTGATGGAGCCCTGCTCTCCTGGAGCAGGCTGAACTCCTGCCTGCCCTTGGGAAGCAGGGAATTAATTCCATTTTTTCCTTTCCTTCCCTGTGTGTGGCTTTTGCTTTCCCTACTAATCTGTCCTTATCCCAGCCCACAAGTTTTGTGGCTTTTCCCTTCACCTTCTCTCCCCTGATCCCACTGGAGCTGCCTGGGGCTTGGCTGCTGGCTGGGGTTAAACCATGACAGATTCAGGAAATCACTGAGGTCCCGTCAACCAAACAAGACAAAGGTTGCCAAAAGAAACTCTTGAAACTTGGGCAGAGATATTTCAAATTTAAGTGAGTGTTCTTCACTCCTCTGCATGCCCACAGGCTGGCACGAGTAGAGATTGCAGATTAGAAGTGTTTAACTTTTGTTCCTTGAGTTTCTAACCTTTCAGCTGTTTTCCATGACAATATCCATTTAAATGAATGTTCCTGGTTTCAGGAGAAGAAGTCTCTATTCTGACAAGAAGTTCTACTTCATGCACATTATCTGTTGTGTGTGCAGCTGTGTCTCAGGCTGTTTTTCAAAGCCTACTGTTATTTGATGCTCATCACAATGCAATAATTTTAATGGATTTCAGGTTGAGCTGAAGGCTCTATTTCGAGCTTAATGCCACTGTCAGTTGAGTGCATTGTTGCCAAACATTAACTGCTAGGGCTGAATCTTTCTTCAGCAGGTGTTTTTATACTGAACGAATTATAATCTTTGGGGGAAAAATAACAGATTGTGTATTTATGGTCTCAGCCATCCATTGTGATGCAAAGCAGGGGACAAGTGGCAGAGAAAATGTGTGCTGACAGTCATGTAATTTTTTTTTTCTTCTAATGTGTACTCAAAATCAGAGTTTTCACTGTGTACGTCTTGAGTTGAGCTGTGACAACTTTGTCTTACAGCTTGGTGTGTGTAATGCCTAAAGCACACTGAGGAGGGCCAGGGCTTCTGATACAGCACCGAGGGGTCAATCAGGCTGAGGGGATTTCCCACTAAGTATATTGTGATGCAAAGAATTCCCAATTACTCTCATTTAAGGCTAATTTATTCTAAATGTGCCATCAAGGAATTGTGACAAAATTTGACTCTACGTGGGGCCACGTGAAAGGTGTTTTTTTTTTAAATTTAATTTCAATTTCTAATGACATGTAATGGGTTAGAATCCAAGGCAAGATCTGTGGCACCATTCAGGGAATATCTTCCATTCTTATGTTTACTTCCTGCTGTTCAAGTGTACTAAAATCTGTTATTAGTCAGTGCCTCGGTGTTGTGATTGCACTGCACTGGTGCTGCAATGCTGAAGTTTCTTGCTTCAGATGTCAGATAACACTGATTTAAAAAAAATTCTGTTTAATTTGGAACTCCTGTGTTGTTCTCAACCCCCAGTTGCTTTATACATTAAATATCTATTGTAGTTTCTGCTGAGCACTCAGGTTTTTTTCTGGTTTTTGGAAGCTATCTTGGTTCTGCAGGACAGCAAAGCATTAAAATGCCTTCTGGATCATTTCCTCCTCCTCCTTAGGTAGGCAGGAGCAGTGGGACACTAGGCAGGAGTAGGGATGGGGAATGGAACACAGAAGGTTGCTTTTACAGCTAGTGACACCTAATGAGGTGGCACCCAGAAGACTGGAAGCTGTATCTTACAATGTCCATCAGAATGATGATGGAGAGCAATTTTTTCCCTTTGCTAGTCTGTCACATATGACCCAAAACATACTCAGAGACTTCACCACACTTTGAAACCTATTTTTCATAATCATCTTGTCAGTGCTGGACAGTTAGACATTCAAGAATTAACCTCATAATTGAAAATCAAAATAATGATCTTCTTTACATTTGATTGTACTTTCCAGACTCTGTGAAGAGTCTCAGGGAGCTCCTGTGTTTGGTGTAACTCTGTGAATGTAATGTCTGAAGTATGAAATAAAATCAGCAAGATTCAATGAGCCTCAGGAGCTTCAAACAAAGATGTGACTGGGCAGGAGTGGCAGAATCGTGTCCCTGACTGAGCTTTTAGGAATTTTAGTCCACACCACTAACCTGGTGGGATGAGACTGGTTGAAAAGCCATGACAAACCACAAGGCCACATCTTATTTTCAGTTTTTCTGGTGTCTGACTGTAGCTGTGGAAATCTTCTCGTGGGCTGTATCTATGAGACTGGAAAAAACTGTCCTGAGTAGTGAGACTGTCCTTGCACCTGCAGCTCAGGAAAAGTGAGTAAACAAACCTTTCTGTGAGACTTCTAGCCTGCAGAGGAGCAGAACAAAAGGTGCAAAGTCTTCATCATCAAGAGTTTCCATTCCATCAGGCAGCACAGGGATTTTGGCAGAGTCTCCAGGAGATCTCAGTGTAAAGCACCAGGTCACATCCTGCAAGTGCCATTTGATCAAATCTTCTGCAGGTCAGTGGTTGTGTTCCTGGAACAGGACCAGGACCAGGGTGTGATTTGCTGCTCTAGACACTGCTGGGCAGAAGTCAGGAGCTCCTGGTGTGCTTCCCTGTTGAGCCACTCACTGTCAGCATGGCTGTGTCTCTAGAGGCTCTGGCTCTGTGGCTGGGCAAGATTTGCCCTTGGAGCTGGAGGATCAGAGGGATAAATAATTTTTTTGTACTTTGAAAACCTCTCTGAAAATCTTCCCCAGGTGAGTTCTGTTGTGTGATTTCCAAATTTTGGGCTTTTGCTTTCCATTGAAACATACCCAGAACCTGCTCAGGACTTTTCTGAAGTGCACTCTGGCCTGATGAATTCCTCAAATTCTGAAATTTCTTGAATGAGCAAAGGCATAGACCCTCTTAGATCAGCAAAGAGGTCATCTCAAAACCTCAGGGGCTCTCATTCTTTCCAAAAACTAAAGGAAGGCTCACAAATATGAGGCAAAAGCAGCAATAGGAGAAATTATTTTCCTGCTCTTTGGGGGTTTTAAATTTATGTCTATTCAACCTTTTATCCTTGCTATGAATTTCTGATATCTCACTAATTGCACAAAAGAGGCAGAATATTTTCCTTTGCAAGTTCATCCTGAGGAAGTTGATTAGCATTATTGAAAATCAGTGCCTAATGTTCTCTCTTTCTATTTTACTGTTTGTTGTGAACAGCAAACACTGTACCTAAGCACACTAAAATCAGATATTTCAATTGAACTTTGCACCCAGAAGCCTGGCTCAGCAGAATCTCTGGTTATTGTCCTTAAGGTTCCAGGTATTTTCTCCAGTGGCTTTCCAAATGGCTGCATGAAAATGAATGTGGTGGGTTTTAAAACACTTTTAATTGAGAAATGAGCTGTCCACTACATTAACACTGCTTAACTGTGTGTATTGATTTCTAACCTGGTTGGCTGAGTGTACCAAGGTTACAAAATGTTAAATCTTATTCATTTTTAATAATAATAATAAAAAAAAAGCATTAGTTCTCAATGGCAAAAAAAGACATAAAGGACCCACCTTTCATCCCCAATATTTAGAAGTTAAGGCCTTTAAAGCAAGATGTATGGTTATCAGAGGTGAAAACTTTGACTTTTTTTGCATAAGACATCTAAAATATTCATTCCATGCCAGCTCTGTTATCCAGAGGAAACATCAAAGGGGGCAGGTCTCATTAGGAGAGCTCTCCTGACTTTGACACATGCCTCCAACATGCTGGGAAACTTTCAGAGCAGTGTGAAGGGATTTATCATCCTGACTCCCAGGAATGGCAGCGTGAGCTCGGTGCTGAAACCCCTGCTTTGAAATCCCCCTGCCTATTTGGGGAGGTTTAATTGGGATGGAAACGTGGCTGCAGCAAACGTGGGGATAACACTTTTCCTCCATCACCTTGTGATGCTCCCCTGTGACAGGTTTCCTGCTTTTTTTTCTGATATCAAATATCCCTGGTAGCAGATATGTCAGGTGCCTCTATGGTAAAGGCAGATGTGCTGGCACCCTTGGCATTCCAGTGGATTGGAATTACTCTGTGCAGAGGTGTGCCTAAAGAATTACAGCCCAGTACTACACCTGCCTCATTTTGAGCAGTTTTTCTAAAGAAGCAGTGAAAATCGTGTCCAGTTTGGGTAAATTAGTCCAACCCACATTGTCTTCTTGAGGTCTGTGCTATGTTAAAGTTTGAGCACATCATTCTTTTTCATAATGCACTTGTCAGGTAGGGGTTGAGTGGTGGAGTCTCCATTTTAAAGAAAGAAAGGCATAAAAGGATTTAAGTTTATTGTTGGTTTTGCTTTGTTGGTTTTTGTGTTTGTTTTTTTTTGTTTGTCTGTTTCTTAGAGACAGTCTTTCATATTCACAGCTGCTTTAGTGGAGCCTGGTGATTGATTAATTTGCCAAAATCCCTGATTTTAAGGCTAATGAAACTGGCACTAGAGACAGCTTACTCTGAATGGGAAAACAGATCTTCCTCGTGCTCCCTGTGTGCTCCACACCTCCATAGCTTTGCTTTGACTCCTGCATTGGACTTGGAGAGGGGAGCTCAAGGAAAGACACAGGTCAAGCTGAGCTTTCAGAGTTGTATCTTAGAGAAGCAGGGGCAAAGCAAATAGGAATCACTGAGTGGTAGGAGAATGAAAACTCCATAAATACTTTTTTTTGGTTTGTTTTTTTGACTAGCACTGTCATCCCCTGTGAAAGTGTTTCAGGGTGTTTTTTTTTTTCTGACTATGCTCAGCAGTGGCTGGTGACAGGTTGAGAAGCAATAAGCACAAAAGGAAAGGCAGGGAGTTCTGTTTAGACATAAGATTAAAAAATAGCCATATTTTTCTGTGAGGGCAGCCAGACATTGACCCAGGTTGTCTGGAGAGGGTGTGGAGTCTTTCTCTTTGAAGATATTCAAAAGCCAATTGATCTGGTCCTGGGAAACTGGTTGTAGGTGGCCCTGCTTGAGCAGGGGTTGGACAAGGTGACCTCCAGAGGTCGCTTCCAACCTCAACCGTCCTGTGATTCTGTGAATAAAGCTATGTGCACCCTGTGCTGAAGGTGCCACACTCTTTTTTTAGTGACAGAGAAAACTGTGTGAGGTTTGCTCCTGGCAAGGTAGCTCATTATCTTCAGGAGTGCTAAGGTTACTATAGGAACCTGAATGTTTTAGTGGGACTAAGTGTGATAAATACACAGTGTGAGCAACAGAGAGCTGCATGCTTTTGTATATGCATCAATATCAAAACTGGTCTGTGTTAATGCTTCTTCAAATCCTACTAAATTGCATCCTTTTAAATGAATTAGGCCTCTTTCTTTGCAAATCCTATTAAGGAGAGGGATAGGCCATAATAACAATTGTCTGAAAGTAATAGTTGGGAATTATCCACTCACCATTTTTCCATGTGGTGGTGGAGCACTGGAGTGGAGCAATTCCTGTGCTTTGGATATTCCACAAAACCAAATTTTTTCCTGCTTGTGTCCCCCAAACATATCTCAGAAATTTTCTCATTCAGCTAGAAGTCTAGTCCTAGTTTTCTGGTTAAAGACACCCAAAATTTTATCTGTGTTAAATCTATGCAACCATGTTGTTAATTTGAGCTCTGTTGTGGGTGAAAGCTGCTATACATATGCAAAAGCATCATTGCTCTGAAAATTGGTCCTTTACCTGCTGGATGCAGACTTCCTGTGGGTTTTTCTATTTAAAACAGAAAACAACTGCTTTGCAAATTCTTGCAAGTGTCAGCAGTTTCCATGCATTTAACTTTTCTCACTTCCTGGGAAGGTGATTTCCTGGGATTCACTTTCTGGAAGCCAAGGAGAATGTAATCATCTTCCTGTATCCCAGGGCTGCTCTGGATCATCCAACTACAGCTGCTGGAGACAGTGAGAATTCACCTTTAGTGCAAGAGAGCTGCAAGACTGCAAGAGTGAGTGGTTTTAAGAAATTGGTGTTAACTTTCTACCAGCCCTTGCACCACATATTAGCAGCAGATAATTGAAATGCATTTGGAGGAAGGCAGTAACTGCTTGGGATGGATGTCCTGAACATCCCCCATGAAATCCCTAATATTTCCAGGCATGGGGAGGGCTCTGTGGAGACTGGCAGCACTGGTCATTTTCAGCTGAAAAATGCTTTCTGCAGCTGGATATTTTCAGGACACCTTGCAACAGACAGAGAAAAATTTCCTAGAAAACTGGGCATGTGAGTCCACGCAGCTTTTGTGGCTTTCCAAGTGGTTGATGTGAGCTGAGGTCCTGATATTGTTAAATATTCTCTGGGTTTAATGCTGCTCCAGGCTGCCACACATGGAAAATGCACCTAGAGTTTAATCCCTGGCACTGTAACATCTCCTGCCTGTGTCACGCCCTGGATGCTATTAGGGAAGTATTAAAACCTACCTTTATGTGTAAAATTTGCAACTTAGCTCATCTCTTGAAAGGTTTTGAATTCTGGACAGCAAAACCAATTAAAATTTAAGGAAAATATTGCAGGTGAGGTTTTTTTTTTTAATACTGAATTTTAGTTTTGAATAGGCACACACTATGTGCTTCTGTACTGCCAAAAGATGGGATGTTTCTCTAGATTAATTCAAGTGTCTATTGAGAAAAACTTCAATCCACCTCAGCTTTTCTGGGATATTGCTTATAAACTACCAGTTATTGAACGTGGCCAGACTGTCTTCTGTTCTTAGGGAGATGTAGTTTAATTCCTTTTTATTGCAGCTAGGACTCAAAAGCAGCCATTAGATCATGCAAAAGGTCCTTTGATACATAAGAAAAATGAAGTATTTATTATAATTTTGATGAAGTTTCCATGTTCTCTTTTCAGTTGCTCATGCATAATGTAAATTAGTAATTTCTGAAATTTGCCTGTGTCTCATGGTGTTGCAGTTGCATCAGTTTGACCACAGGCAGTGCTGCAGAAAATATTGAAGAGAGGGCAAATGTGGACAGCAGTAAAAAAATTGTATTATCAGAGACACGTACATGTAGGAAAAACTCTGCATGCACCAGTCTTATTGGTGCTTCTCATCTCTTCCTTAGCCAAATGCTTTAGCTGGGTGAGGAAAAACTGCATCCAACAGTCATAGCATGACTTGTGCATTTTCTGAGGAAGCATTGTGCCCCTGAGAGTGTTTTCCACATGGATTTATCACTCACATGGTCACCTGGCAGCTCTGCAGAGATACAAAGTGAGGGATTGCATCTTTCCAGTGGTGAGAAAGAAAAAAGAAGCAAACTACAAGCTGCTTTGGGCAAACTGTTTGTGCCCAAGTAAGTTTGAAAAGTGTGGGACTGCTGCAATTCACCATCTTTTTAAAGGGATTTGAGCTTTTGTGTGATAAACATTGCATCCATTTTTTAAACTGGCAGTAGTATTGTCCTGGTTTTGGTGTGCTGCTGTGCATTGTGAGTGTTCCTAATCATCTCTTCAGGTGGGGTTTCAACTTGATCTGCTTCAGCTGTTAAAATGGGAGATCAAACAGATTTTTGAAGGCCAGGATCACTTTAAAACAAACAAACAAACAAAAAAAAACCTTGTCCATATTGCATGTTCAGATGCTGTAGTAATGGCTGGGGGAGCAGTAGGTGTTTAAACTTCAGCACACTTAGCTAAAGCTGTGTCTTTTGTTAAAAACATTGTTCCTCTAAAACAGCCTTAGCCCGAGCATTCTACGATGGAACGGAACAGAAATTGGAGAAAAAGCTCTTAAGCCACTGCAGGCCAGCATTCCAGGGGGCAGCATTGTTTGCTGCACTGAAGTTTTTAGCTCTCATTTGAGCTAGTTTCCCATTTCCCATACAATGGGGTTTTGGCTGCACCCCTTGAGAGATTATTTCACAGTACAATAACTCTGCTGTGATGTTTTGCTGATGTCTGGCCTAAATCTTCCCTATTAATTTCATCCCTTTTTTTTTTTTTTTTTTTTTTTTTGCTGTTATGGCCCTAGGTATCACACTAAACAATCCCCCTTTTTCCTAAGTGGTTGGCTCATCAAATATTTCTGGGCAACTACTTTCCCCCTTAGTTCAGTTGTTGCTTGGTTAGTGTCTAATCTTAACATTTCCGTGAAGATTTATGTTTAAGCTTTCCGTGGTTGGTTTTTCTTTTTTCCTTTTTTTTCCTTTTTAAAATTGCTTTAGCTTCCATCCCTTGCACCCTTACTTGTGAACAGCCCATTTCTGAGAGCTACTGAGCATTAGCTGGCCATAGGTTCACCTGCTCTATTTTTGTTGCCCTGCCATATCCCCTGTTGGGTTTCTTTTTCTGAGAATAACTGCTTTCCAAATCTTTCTTATTTCAGTTCTGATTTTTTTTTCTTATTAGGAAATTCAGTAAAATGCACACAATTAAATGAACAAGTGTTTGTTGTATCTTGTACGTTTTGGTTTTTCTGATGTCTTGCTATGACATGGATGAATATATTAACATTTGCCACTTTACCGTTCTTCAGGACTGCTGAAATACTGTTCAGGATTCTCCCATCAGCTGAGACAGTAAATAAAACAAGTCTTGTGATGTGCCACTAGATTGGTAAAATAAGGACTATGTGGTAGTGAAAACTGCCTTGAAAATATCAGTGAGGCTGATACTTTTTAATCTTTGCAAATAACTCCCCTGTAGAAAACTGTGCCTTTTGGAAGAATAGGAATACAATTGAATCTGTGAATATAATTAATAGAAGTCTCTCATCCCTTGTGGTTTCATGTGAAATGACTCTTTAGGACTTTTTTTGTGAGTCGAGCAATATTTCTTCTCTTGCTAGAGGAACTTAATGAGGTAAGAGTCTCAGCTTTCATTTTTAAAGGAATTTGTCTTTCAGGCTTAATTGACTGCTGAGAAAAGTAGAAAATATGACTCTGGAGTTCCCAAAAATGCATATAAGATAAAGAAAACTGAAGTATTTTTTCTCTTTTAATTTACTGCTGCTTATGCAAGTTTCAAATAATTTAGATTGACCTAAATTCTTCCGTATGACTTGACAATTACATGAGTATTTGGGTTTTCTTCTAGCTTGGCTTAGAAATAAGTGAGTGGCTCCATGTTCTTGTAAGGTGTGACCCTATTTAGTCACAAATAATGACCAAATTCTTGTGCTGAAACCAGAAGTGCTCAAACAGGAGACACTGTTTTGCCCCAACACAACGTCCTGACTTATTTTCCAGGATGCATTCCCCCTCCTTACTCAAACTCATCAGGCTCCTTCCTTGTATTTCCCTGTAATTTCTCAACACAATTCTTAAGTCAGATGGGGATAGAAAGCATTTAAATTTAAAAGCATTTAAAATGGTCACCACTATCAGATGTGCCCATCAAAAATTGCATTATTTCTCAACACAATTCTTAAGTCAGATGGGGATAGAAAGCATTTAAATTTAAAAGCATTTAAAATGGTCAGCACTATCAGATGTGCTCATCAAAAATTGCAGTATTTGTCAACACAATTCTTAAGTCAGATGGGGATAGAAAGCATTTAAAATGGTCACCACTATGAGATGTGCTCATCAAAAATTGCATTATTTGTTGTTTATTGAAATAGTTTGTTGCCCTGCCACATCCCCTGTTGGGTTTATTTTTCTCAGAATAACTGCTTTCCAAATCTTTCTTTACTATTGCAGTTCTGTATTTTTTTTTTTCTTATTAAGAAATTAAGGAAATACACAGAATTAAATGAACAAGTGTTTGTTGACTCTCGTACTTTTTGGGTTTTCTGATATCTTGCTATGACATGGATGAATAAATTAACATTTGCCACTTTACTGTTCTTCAGGACTGCTGAAATACTGTTCAGGATTCTCCCATCAGTTGGGATAGCATTTGGTGGCTGAGTAGAACTAAAGCTTTGTGCACCTATGAATTACAATAGTCAGTAGTCAGATAAGTGGTTTCAACCTGGACAGGTTTGGATAGATTTATTCTTGAAGAGTTGGCTTCTCCATCTATGTGGAGCAGCATATGCTAATAGAATGGTAACAGTATGAAATGATGGCCATAAATATTTGTATCAAATATACAAATTTCAGGCTTTCAGAGAGCCTTTTGAAACAGAGATAGGAGGACAACACTAAAAAGAATTATAAGAATATCTGTAGAAAAACCCCAGAAGACTAAGAAACGATAAATTCCTAAAGGTACTGGAAGAACAACCATTGTCAATAGCAAAGTTTATTAATAGGAAAAAAACAAGGGAATGGCTAAAGAAATGACCCAAAAGCATAGGCCTGAATCTTGGAAAATAAGCACTTAATAAAAGATGAACTTGTTCCATTAAACAGTATTTGAAAATTAATGGTGAATTGAGATACAAATTGAGATTTGAAGATTCTGTTAATAATACATGAGCCACAGGACCCCAGTATCATGAAGAATTCTAGATTTGGGTCTCTATTGCTCCTCAGGTGTAACTGGTGACAGTAAAACACACATGCATGGAAATACAATTATACCGTCGGAACTATTCCAGATTTATTCTGGGTTTTGCGTTTTGCACAATCACCAGAGGATTACCCCTGGAAAAGGTGCTGTCCTTATCCAACATGACTGCCTGGTGCATCCCTGCAGGGGCATTTTTGGCACGGGTGCTTCAAACAGGCAAATCTGTTTTAGGGCTTTGATCTGTGCATCAAAACTCCATGCAAACACTTCTTTTCCCCATTATTGTAAAGTTGCTTTGACTACTGAGATGACCAGAAAGCCCTTTGTGTGAGAAGCTGTGAGGGCTGTAATTTGTGTTGGCACCTGCAGAAGATCAGGCAGGGGTAGAAACAGAACAGATCTTCTGATTAAGACACAAATAGTGCTGTGGTTGTGGTAATGGCAGCTACTTGCACAGATGGGTAAAGCAGGAACACCACAAAATGAAGAGATTAAGCTGCAAACAGTGAGGGGGTTATGTATGAAATCCTAATGAATATTCATATAATAACTAAAGCGACTGCTGACACTGAGTGCTAATCCTTCTGCAAACAACAATTAGCAGAGAGGTTGTATGCTGGGTGCTGATTTGCACACAGTAGCAAGAGCTAAGAAATATCCTGGCTCAACAAAGGCTTTTGAATCTGCTGAGAAATCCTGCGCTGTGAATCAGATTGCAAAATGATGAATCACATAGCAGTTTCTGACCAGGTGCAAATGTGAACAGTCCTGCTAAGTATTACCTAAGAAATTATCTATTATCTAAGCACTATCTGTTTTGTAAATACCTATGCAGAAAGCATCAGTAAGAACACACTGCTACAGGATTCAACTCATTCACTGAATTCAGCTGTAATGGAAGTAGCATTATAGAAACAGGAATTCAATTTTCTTGCTTACCTCACGAGGTGTTTGGGAATGAGAAATGTGGCATTTTTGAACTAAATCTGGTGCACAAATGACAATTATTAATGTGCAGTGTATGGTTTGTGCAGGAGGCTGGGTAGGTGTGGTGGTTTTACCCAGTGCTACCCACCAGAGCCAATCAATCAGCCCCTGAACAAATATAACCACCAACTAAAATTCCATAGATATTGCAGATTTTGATGAGTTCTGCCCTTTAAAAAATATTCCAGAAGATCTGTGCAGATCAGCTCCTAAATTATTTTGAAAAGTTATATTGATGATGTACAGTAATTACTGTTTACTCATGGAGCTGGTATGGAAAATGAAGATAAAGCCCAATGCAATGTGTTCCATTATGAAGATACTCTTTTAGGCTGGCAGTTGTCAATGGAGCAACTGTTGATTTTTATACCAGTAGCGTTTTTAACTATATCAATCTTTGCTATCAGATGTGCTCACCAAAAACTGCATTATTTGTTGTTTATTGAAACAGTTTAGACCTTCGGAACAGGTCAAAATCTGGAAGAGATTGACCCAAAGGGCACTTGGTGTGTCCTGTGTGCAACACTGTTACCAAAAAAAATGAGGTAAGGAATGTAAGAAAGACAGAAAATGTCAAGTGCTGTGCTTCCCTCTGAATAATACATCAGTTTAATGGCTCATCGTGCTTAATAGCCATGGAAGGATGAGATCTCTTCTCCATAAACTTATGTAATCCCTTTTTGAGCCCCCTTCAATACTCATTGTCTGCAACTGGTATCTCAAGCACTTGAGAATGTTTGGTTTTAAGTATTTTCTTTATTTTCCCTGGCTTTTTTTTTTTTTTTTTTTGTGGTGAGTGCACAAATGAGTTCAACCAGTTGTGCAGTTTGTGCATAAATGAGTTAAAACGCTGAGGAAACAGCATCTTCATGTATTTGAGTGATTCACTTGAGTATATGTGTGCTGTAAGGAAACAAAAAAAAACAACTTTGTTGTCTTTGAAGAAAGATCTGCGCAAACAGACATTAATTCTGTCATCTTCCCTTCCTTCTGGTCCCTGCCAGCTCCCAGTGCACTTCTGGTACATCTCTTGCCCCTGTGAAATTAGTCTAATTATCAGTTGATGATTGAAACTGACAGTTCAATGCACGTGTTCTGACATGCTGCAGACTACTAATTTTTAGCAGCATGGAATCAGTGCACAAAGAAAATTTGACAACAAAATAGAAACATTCTGAGAAATTACTGGGCCGTGAGAAGTTAAGTTTTGAGGCACCTGAAACTTATTCCTTTGAAATTGGCTATGTTTCCCACAAAACCAGGGAAAGATAAAACTGAAACTGCTCTTTTAAATTTTTTTTTTAATTAACAGCATTTATCACGAGGTAATGAGATACTACTTACAAAAAAAGAAAAGAGAGCTATAACACCATCATATCTGACATTGGGAAAGCTGCCTGATATAAGAGAGCCAGGTTTGTACCTCCTACCCACAAAATTAGGGGCTCAGAGCAGCTTTTATACTCCCAGCTTGAGCTGTGAATTTAGAACTGTTGTCAGGCTATGAATCAATTTTAACTGCATCTTCTGGCATCAAATCAGCATAAACCATGGGCATTATGTGTTATTTTAGTTTGAACCATTAGAAGTCATACTACTTTACTTCCGGGATGAAAGAATTTTTGACACCTGGTATGAAATTATGTTGTCTTCACCAATGGATTTTACATAAATAAAAAGCCAGTGAATATTTTAAAAATCAACACATGACAAAATAGCTGGAAATTTTCATGTTCAGTGTAAAATTGTCCCTGTTGCAGGTGGTTCCTGATAAATAGGAGTGCAAGGCCTTAATTAGCTGGGTGCTACAGATGGATTTCTTGCAGCCACATCCTATTAAAAATTAGAGATCAAGATTTCAGATCTGTGTTTGACAAATTTTATTGTAAATTTTATTATCATGTTTTTCTTAAATGTAAAGGTTGAGGGGAAAAAATGGTATTGAATCTCAGAATTTTCTTTAAAAAATAAATTGATTCATTGCACTGTAAGCAAGTTGAATGCAATAGTCATCCTCTGCAGATGCTGAAAAAACCTTGAGATTTCATTTTCTGATCTGTGCAGAAAGTTGAGCACTCTGTAAATTCTTTAAAGAAATTCTCCAAGTGAAGGAGGATTCAGAGTAAGCCTCAAGTCTCACTAGCAAAGCCACAAGAAGGAACCTCAAGGGACAGCCTGTTTGCCAATTTCATTTCTAGGTATTGTTAACATAACTGCTTCTCCAGTAGTGGATTGTATTAAATTGGATGTCTTTGAGCCAAATGAAATAAATCAGGAAACACCACTTGGTAATTTCTGTGTAAGAAATAAAAAGCTGCAAATGTTTGGTATACTAGCAGGATAAAAAAAAAATTAAAAAGTGACAAATTTTTCAATCCTTCTGTTAGCCCGGAGCTTAAGCCAAGTTCCTTAAAAAAAAAAAAGTTAAAAATGTGCATGTCACAAATATGGTTCAACACTAAAGTGAATTTATACCAGAGAGTGGGTATGAAGCTATCTTAGAGGAAATTCTATGCCTTAAATCTTGGCTGGGGAAAACATGCTGTGTTTTAATGCTACCTGTATAAATCAACGCTGGGGGGGAATGTTTTGACTGACCTCTTGAAACAGAAGCTACACTTCTGCTGTCTTTATGACATGAATTTATGGCAATTGGTGTTAAAGGCTTCAAACCAGCAATGATACAAATATCCTCATTTCAACTTACCCAGACGAAGAAAAAAATTGCCTAGATGTATTTAAATGAAAAAAGGCTGAAATTGCCTCAAAGAAGTTAATTTCAAGATAGGAATAAAATGTTTTGAGTCAAATTTGCTCTGTGCTATCAGTAGGGTTGAAGTAGTGTAGAGACACGAAGTAAAAAATTCAATATTTCAAGAACTAATACCATAAGGAAAACAAAGCAAATATGGAAGTAATCTTTCAATCAGGAATTTTCTTTGCTGAGATGTATCACCTTATGCAGGCACACAGGAAGAGATTGCTCTCGCTAAAATATGATGATGTTTACAAAGTACTTACTGGACATGACACAATATATCTGACAACTTCCAGGCAGAGTATAAATGTGAAATATGATGTTCAGGCAGGCACACAGTCATGGAAAGGGCACTGCCCCTTTTCACGGCAGTGCCAAGAACGTGTTTAACTGAGCTTTGTGATGAAGCCCAGCTAAAGCACTGTTACATTATTGCTTACAAAGGAATGGAAATTAATTAACAGAGTGAAGGCGAAAAGAAAAAAGCAGATTTAAAAGATAATAATGATGATTTGTGGTACTTCCCACAGTGGTTTCAGGGCGTCTGGAAGTAGGCCAGCATGATACTGTTTCTCATGCCCCTGGAAGGAAATGCATCTTCTCACCACGCCTTTCTCTACTGGCTCTTTTGTTCCTCTGACAGACACTGGAGTAAGTACTGAGAGCAAATGAAAACACGACCAAACCGCAGTTATCGCTTTAGGAGAAACAGCTCTGTGTGATGTGCTGTTGGACAGCACCAGCTAAAAAGTAAAGTGAGCTCAGAATGAGCCTCGGAAGGGAAGGCTGATGGTGCACAGAGATCAGGGACATTTTCCCAGGGAATGCCATAGATTTTTCCCTGGGAATGCCATGGATGAGGCTCAGGCAGAGCCTTGGCTGATGGTGCACAGAGATCAGGGACATTTTCCCAGGGAATGCTATGGATTTTTTCCCAGGGAATGCCATGGATGAGGCTCAGCCTGAGCCATGGCTGATGGTGCACAAAGATCAGGGACATTTTCCCAAGGAATGCCATGGATGAGGCTCAGGCAGAGCCTTGGCTGATGGTGCACAGAGATCAGGGACATTTTCCCTGGGAATGCCATGGATTTTTCCCAGGGAATGCCATGGATGAGGCTCAGCCTGAGCCTTGGCTGATGGTGCACAGAGATCAGGGACATTTTCCCAGGGAATGCCATGGATGAGGCTCAGCCTGAGCCTTGGCTGATGGTGCACAGAGATCAGGGACATTTTCCCAGGGAATGCCATGGATGAGGCTCAGCCTGAGCCTTGGCTGATGGTGCACAGAGATCAGGGACATTTTCCCAGGGAATGCCATGGATGAGGCTCAGGCAGAGCCTTGGCTGATGGTGCACAAAGATCAGGGACATTTTCCCAGGGAATGCCATGGATTTTTCCCAGGGAATGCCATGGATGAGGCTCAGCCTGAGCCTTGCTGATGGTGCACATAGATCAGGGACATTTTCCCAGGGAATGCCATGGATTTTTCCCAGGGAATGCCATGGATGAGGCTCAGCCTGAGCCTTGGCTGATGGTGCACATAGATCAGGGACATTTTCCCAGGGAATGCCATGGATTTTTCCCTGGGAATGCCATGGATGAGGAGCAGAGCACGGCACTAAATGGCTAAACATGCTAATGAAATGGGTGGGACAAAGAGCTCCAGCCAGGCTGCTGGTCTGTCTGGCAGCTCCAGTGGATGATGTTTTATCTATGTCCCAGTTATAAACAGCCCCAGAACTTCCCAGGGGCTCACCATGAGGAGCAGCTTGCTTTGCAGGAGCCCTGCAGCAGATTGAGGGCTGAAGGAAGGGAAGCTCTGGAGGTGGATGTTGCTCACTTGTGCTGTCTGCAGCATGAGCATTTCAGATTCAGGTGGTGGCATCTCATTTTTTAGCATGTTTATTATTTTAGTGGGGAAAATCCATAAAGTTCAGACATATCTTGCCTGTTTTGCCCACGTTGGAGTTCCACTTACCTCACAGCAGTGTGAGCTGGTGGCAAGGTATCTGTTGCCAGGCCTAGTCCATAAAATATTTCAGTTCTGGAACATCATGTGGATACCTAACTGTTCTTTTTGAAGACTTTTGCAATGTGAGAATCCTGTTCACCTCGCCAAGACAAATTCTGGAACAGGATCTCCAAGTGTGTTTTCTCTCACCTCCCTTTTGATGTCTGTGTCTGATATCTATGTCTGAGCCTGTCGCCTCGAGCTCCCTCCAAAGATAAGGAAAAGACAAAAAAAAAATCTTAAGATATGGTTAATTTAAGTGTTCCTTTTTTTCCCCTGTTGCCTATTAATGGAATTTAAAATGAAGAGCTGAGATGGAGGCTTTTTTCTTTTTTAAAGTAGAACTTTTTTTTTCATTTTAGATATCCACACTTGGCCAGATGAATTTCATAGTGCAAGGCACCAGCAGTATCCATTCTTTCTTCTTTACTTTTTTCAAATTTTTGAACTGGAAATTTTGGCCTGCAGTAATGATAGCACACATTAACCCAGGTGTTTGATATTCTTCATAGCTGCTGAATTATTAATTCTGTGGATAAGTTCTTTCAGAGAATTCCATCACCACTGAATAAGCTATTTGAGAATTTCTTGTTGACATTTCATCATTACAACTTTTTTTGCACATATTAGTCAAAAGTATAGACCATACAGTTGTCTGTACTTACATATATATGCACATATTTATTTATTTATTTATTTATATTTATACATACTTATATATATATATAACAGATAGTACCTCTGTTAATATTTTGCTGTAAGTGATGCATTAACTTATGCACTAGAAATGTCTTGTTTAGAACTTATCTGTTAAACAAACAGACAAACAATATGAAACTCTTGAATTTAGTAGGTCCTAAACCACAATATTCCCACAGTTATGAAATTCAAGCATTGGTCTGTCAATATCTATGCTCAATAGCATGCCAAGAGATATAAATAAAGCTGGTTCTGACAAAGAAAATGAACTTTTTGATAGGTAACACCTGTCTGATCTGGCCAATGCACAGCTTTGAGCCACACGGTTTGGTAAGGATGTATGACCAAAAGGGGGTGGGGTAAAGTGGGCTTAGAAAGGACAGCTGCTGACCCAAAACTTAAAAGTGGAATGCAGTTTTTCGTGTGTGTGAAAGTGCTGGCATTGTAGTAGGGCTGCTCTGTTTATATGGATTGCAATCCAAGCCTGATGTGACTTGCATTTATGTTTTACAAAATAGAAACATAAATTGAAATGCGGTTGGAGAATGTAATTAATTGCATTTCTTCCTAGGGAGCAAGGAGCAAGTCACTCAGAGCAGGGCCTTGTACAACTTAATAGTAACCATCAAAATAGCAAGAAGAAAATGTAAATGCAAAGATTTTCCATGATGTGTCAGCCATACAGCTTGCTATAGGTGCAGTTTGTAAACATGCTGGAGCACAAAGGATGACAGTGGAATGCAGATGCGGCGAGTGTTACCAAACCCAGGGAGTTTCATCAGCAATGTGTGTTAAAGATTTAAAACATTTATTCTGAGTAAATACATGGAAATTCTCCCTTTCCCTTTCCCTTTCCCTTTCCCTTTCCCTTTCCCTTCTTCTTCTTTCCCTTCTTTCTTTTTTCCCCTTCTTTCTTTTTTCCCTTCTTTCTTTTTCCCCTTCTTTCTTCTTTCCCTTCTTTCTTTTTTCCTTTCTTTCTTCTTTCCCTTCTTTCTTCTTTCCCTTCTTTCTTCTTTCCCTTCTTTCTTCTTTCCCTTCTTTCTTCTTTCCCTTCTTTCTTCTTTCCCTTCTTTCTTCTTTCCCTTCTTTCTTCTTTCCCTTCTTTCTTCTTTCCCTTCTTTCCCTTCTTCTTTCCTTTCTTTCCTTTCTTTCCTTTCTTTTCTTCTTTCCTTTCTTTCCTTTCTTTCCTTTCTTTCCTTTCTTTCCTTTCTTTCCTTTCTTTCCTTTCTTTCCTTTCTTTCCTTTCTTTCCTTTCTTTCCTTTCTTTCCCCTTTCCCCTTTTCCTTTCCCCTTTTCCTTTTCCTTTTTTTTTCCTTTCCCCTTTTCCTTTCCCCTTTTCCTTTCCCCTTTTCCTTTCCCCTTTTCCTTTCCCCTTTTCCTTTCCCCTTTTCCTTTCCCCTTTTCCTTTCCCCTTTTCCTTTCCCCTTTTCCTTTCCCCTTTTCCTTTCCCCTTTTCCTTTCCCCTTTTCCTTTCCCCTTTTCCTTTCCCCTTTTCCTTTCCCCTTTTCCTTTCCCCTTTTCCTTTCCCCTTTTCCTTTCCCCTTTTCCTTTCCCCTTTTCCTTTCCCCTTTTCCTTTCCCCTTTTCCTTTCCCCTTTTCCTTTCCCCTTTTCCTTTCCCCTTTTCCTTTCCCCTTTTCCTTTCCCCTTTTCCCTTTCCTTTCCCCTTTTCCTTTCCTTCCCTTTCCTTTCCTTCCCTTTCCTTCTCTTTCTCTCTCTCTCTCTGTCCCCCCCCACTTCCCCCCTCTTCCTTTCTTTTTAAAAAATGATTTCCCACAGTTATAATTTAGCATCCGTGTCATTTGACATTTTCAAAGCACTTGCTCAGAATGACAGGTATCATTAGGACTTAGGTCTGCTAATTCTGAATTATGCTTGTGAATGAAAGTTTGATTTGTATAAAAAGTGTTCTGAAGACTCCTGTAAATACAGAAATATCTGTATAAACATAGAATTTAGAATATCCTTTGAAAAGAAAGCAGTTCTATGGATGTCTTGCATTTCCTAAAGGATGCTCTGCTGTAATTTAATGGTTCCAGACTTCTGTCTTTTTTGATTGTAGGAATCTCTTTTATGGAGACCTTTGCATGCTTGCCTCTGGGCATGAAATAGGATCCATTTAGATCCATATAGGATCTTCCCAAATTTTTTCCTCTGTGTTCCTTGCTCTGGTAGGGATTTTCAGAACCTCTGTAGCAACAAGTTAAGCATTTTCTTTTAGATATATGGTTGAATCATGGATCAGCTACCTGGAACAGCTACATGTTTGTCCCTGAGTCTAGAAACATGATTTCTCAGCCACTCTTTTCCATCATACTGATGATTTCTTCCCATATAATTTTAATTATTTTGTGTTTGGGACTGCCATATCCTAGTTAATTCTCCTTTTAAATCTCTTTGTTCATTACAGGCATCAAAATTGCACAGCTGTAAATGGGATTGAAAAAGGTTTCCTTGGATTGGCTCAAAAGTGAAACAAAGATCTTTGAATGGATATAGTATGACGATAATGTTCCCCAAATGAAGGGAAGTAATAATTTTTTTCCTATTTATCAGTTTTCCAAGAGAGCCTGGAGGTTTCACAGAGATGTGCAGCTCAGCAGTGTGGATTGGGTGTGGCAGTGGAAAACTCATTCACTGCACAAATTACTGTGAGATATTTTATTGCTTGAATCATTGGCTAGGACAAAGAAGGAATTATGGTGTTGTCTTAAAAACTGCCACACCTGAGTTAGTCCCTGCTGCTTCTTTCTCCCTGCAGTTTAGCTCTGAACCTCTAGGCATCCTTTGAACTCTTCCTCCAGAATTACTTCTCCGGGGATTTCAAATTACTTCTCTGGGGTTTCATTCGAGCCAAACCTGGTATTCTGCTTTTGAGGCTGTGTTGTGTGTCTTGCTATGCATGTTGATTTTTAGATTCAGACCCCTGAGCTATATTGAATTTGGGTCTGTCCCTTCTAAAGCCATCACAGAGTAAGCTGAGGCTGAAAACCTCAGGCAGATCTAAGCCAGAGGAGCTTCTGGATGCTTTTAACACCACATTAAGGGTAGGAACTTAGGGAGAATTCTCAGAGGAGACTTCAGTTAAGTTTTAAGTGAATGAAAGTCGCTGCAAAAGAAAAAGTGAATATTTCTTATTGCATTCAAAATTACCAGAAAAGAAACAATGATATTTAAACTATTAGAAAAGCAATTTAGAAAGTTTGGACATACAATTCTCCTTAAATGCAATATTTTAAGGTCTATGTTTATTTGATTTTTAATAGTTTTATTAGTAAAAAGGAACTGGAAATGGTTGGAAGTGTGGAATACCCCCTGAAATGTGATTTAGAGTATTTCAACAATTTTTAGAGTAGAGTTTCATTTTTATCAGCTTGTGAATTGACAACAGAAAAGGGTTGACATCTTATGCTATTTCATCTTTTGAAACTCCAGCTTAATGCTGAGTTGTTTGTATACCAAAATTCATTTTTTTTTCTAAAGTAAGGATAGATTCTTAAATTTATTAGATTGTTATGTTTACACTACTTGTGATCAATCCTGTATTTAACTCAACTATCCTAGATACTTCTGTTTGCCCAGGGAGATTGTCTTTTACAGCTCTGTGTGGCTTGGCACAGTTCTATTTCATATTTTAATTGCTACATAGAAACATTGAACCAGAGTTGAGAAGTGCAAGAGGAGATAGAATTTTCTGTTTCCTCCACTTTTATCCTCACTTGGTACAGGTGATTTTCACCATTCTTTTTATTGTGAAGGGCCTACATTTCTCCTAGAAAGAATTAAATATCTCTGCTGAGGAGAAGGAACATCAGATTGCAATTAATGTAATAACAATCTTCCAACTAAAACATTAATAATTTTTTTTTTAAAAGCCTACATTTAATGTTCCAGAACAGGAGGTCATAGAACACAACCAAGTCCAACAAAGACTACAGAAAGCATAATTCTTATTATTAGCATCACATCACCACATGAGGGTGACAGGTGGTGATCTACAAATGCCACCACACCCATCAGAAGCTCTCAGTGGGGAAATGAGAGCCTTCAAAAAGTGCAGTTTTATGGCAGTGTAGAACAATTCAGATCTGTTATTGTTAGATAACTCTAAGATAAATTTCAAAGTCAATATTTATGGAGTTTGAAAACATGCTTTTTAGATTATTGGCTGTGCAGGATGCTGCACCCTGTATTTATATTGATCTGCAAGAGCACTGGTGCTGCATGCAGACCTAGCAGTCATGTATTCTGGAGTTTCCTAAAATAACCCTGTGTCCTAATTTTGCAAGAGATGAGAAGAAAGAAATTTATATAAGAGGGTCTCGATTACAAAATTTAAATTATGTTTAAATAGATAATCTCTTTCAGATTTTTCCATTAATTTTATTATTTAGTTGAGCTGTAGTTAACTGTTTTAATTGATGTAATTTTCAAATTAAAAATGCCTATTGACTTTATTTTTTGATCTGTGAAATGATACACTCATATTGTTTACTTCTGAAATCAAATATGATGTCAGAGTGGTGATAATAAGCACAAAACCAAATTTTCAACTCCAATGTAGCATGCATAAGCAACATGAAGAGATTGCATTTGCCAGTTATGAACTGCTAAGAAAGAAATAGTTTTAGATTTATATGTCAGTCATTTTTTGAAATAATTTATTGAGGAATTAAAAAAAAAATTGAGGTGCTTTATGCTAAAGAACACAAAATTAGTATTAAGGCAATGCTTTTATCCACCATGGTAGGTGTGAATATGTTGGGAAATGAAGAAGCAAGACCAAAAGGTGCTCTGCCACCTGCTCCTCTGTCTTGGGGTCATTGTGCTGTGCCTGCTGTGACATTTAGGACTCAGCTCCATCACTTGGATCCAGAGGTGCATTAAATCCTGAACTGAAAAAAAATAGAGCTATAACTTCACTAATAAAGTATTTAAGATTGGTACTTGCAGATCAACCAATATTTTATCTGTCTTGGTTTGTAAAGCCAGGTGTCTGCTAAGGAAGGCAGGAGACTATTGAAATGGAAAATGCAACTCCTGTCCTTCCGAATTATTATAATTTTGAAATTAAGGGGCTCTCAGGCATAGATATGGGAATAGGAATAACAGTTCTTTATTAGGGAAAAATAAAAATAAAATAAAAATGCAGTAATACAAAACAACACTGCCAGAGTCAGAGCAGACCCTGGCAGCCTGTGGGTCAGGGTGGTGGCAGCAGTCCCATCCCATGGTGGCTCAGCCCTCCTGCAGTGCCAGCTGTGCTTCTGCTGGAGCAGGGATCCTGGACAAGGCTGGAGTTTTCCTCTGAAGCTCCAGGGCTGCTGGAGATAGGCCTGGGCTTCCTATGGGAATGCAGTGGGGAAGAAAGCTGCTCCTCTGGGAATGCAGTGGGGAAGAAAGCTGCTCCTCTGGGAATGCAGTGGGGAAGAAAGCTGCTCTTCTGGGAATGCAGTGGGGAAGAAAGCTGCTCCTCTGGGAATGCAGTGGGGAAGAAAGCTGCTCCTCGGGAATGCAGTGGGCAAAGGCTGCTGTGGTGTTCCAAAAGTCAGATTGTATCCAGGTAGGAATGCTTGGCTCCTCCCCTGGGTGGAGCCTCTCCCCATGGGATGATGGAATTTTCTCAGCCATGCAGGGACACTCAGTGGCGCGTGAACAGGAGATAATTAATAATTAATGGCCCATGAACAGAAGAGATCTCTTGAAGGGAGGATTGGCTGTGGGACAGATAAAGAAAAACTGCCCAGTGAACAGCAGAGAACTGCCCCAGCTCTGACAGATGGGGATAGAACACACAGCCCAGCCACATCTTGCATTTGCAAGCTAAGACATGTCTCTAGTTGTGTTTGTTTGGTGAGGTTCTTTGAAGCTTCCTCTGGTGTAAAGGGCAGTGAATTTGGAGCCAGGCTCAGAGTTTCTGTTCCCCCTCAGAACGGTGAGAGCAGATTTACTGCCTGCGTATAAAAACTAACGAACCTCCTCAAGCCCTGCCATAAAACTAGAATTCTTTTGTACCTAATTAGAGGGCCTGAAAAAGAGGAAATTGGACCAAAAAACTATAAAATTAGCTTCATCAGAACAAAGTGGAAACAGATGAACAACCCACAGTGACTCTGTAATAATAACACTGCAATCCTTACAACACTGTCTTGGCTTGTTTGGATTTCTTGCCCAAGACCCTGTTTGAGTCTTCCCCCACATATTTAATCTTTATATTATGGATTTGCCTGCTTGGTGATGCTTATGGGCAAGTTAGTGGCCTGCTCTTAGTCTTATCAGACAGCAATTTCTTGGACAGATACTTTTTTTCCCCTTTCCCAGGGTGTTTCCTTAGAAAAAACATCAACAAAATCACTGTATTTTTGAGAACACTACCCACATTACTCATTTTGAGAACGTTACATTTACCCAGAATTTCTGGGTAAAATCACTGTATTTTTGAACTAGTCAAAACAATCAGTGGTATTAAGTTGAAGTGAAATTTGGTATGTTAATAATTTGGGCGAAGGTTTGAAATCTGGCAGGGAATCAGGAATGTGACATTTTCTAAAAATACCCCCAATTTAACCAACCTTCAAGGCTTCCAAAAATTGCACTTTGCACACGTGCAGTAAAGGTGTGTTAGGTTAGCAGCTTAAATCTTATTCCTAAACATTCCTAGGAGTAACAGAAGCGCTGGAAATGTTCAACGTAGTTTTCTTTGGTGAGAGTTACTCTGAAAAACCTAATGGAAGGCCTTTAACTTGGATCCACAAATTAAAAAGCACTTTTGGTCATAACTTCTGCAGGTGTCAGCTCCCCATTTGCAAAAAGGCTCCACCATCCCCTGTCCTCCTGGTAGCTGTGGAATTAGGACTTGTGAAAAGGAACTTAGAAAACCCTGTGAGCAAATGAAGAATTGTATCATCAGTGTTTAGTGAGTAGATTACAGAGCTGTTTGCTACTAGAAAAAGTACTGAAAATACTTAATGGCTTCTTGCTTAATGAGATCAATTCATCTGTGAATGGAATTAGCAGTGGGTAAACATGACCACAGCAATATTATAGTACCTAAACACAGGTTTTGTGCTGGGGCTTGGTAGCTTTTACAGGATTGACATTTGCCATTTTAGTATTCTTCTAGCATCCTTTTTGGGTGATGATTTAATAACTGTCAAGGTGGGACTTTGATTCTGTACAAGGACTTGGTTTTGCATATTTATGAAGATTTGCTTGCATATTTGTAAATTTGATTATTCACTTGAGGAGACTTTTGTGTATAAATGGCTCAAAAACCTCGTCCACTAGCAATTTGTTAGAAAGTAATCTACCCTAATTTCATCCCCTAGGAATAATTTTGGGTCAAATATTATTTTTAGTTTAAGAAATTAATGATTAGACCTCTTAACATTCTGAACTTGTGTTTTCACTCGGACTTTTAAGACAGTGCTAATGATTCCTAATTTCAGCTCCTGGTTGTGCTGTCACCAGAACCTTAGACATATCCCAAAAAAGGGAAATGCTTTTTGGAAGCCTTCTTAATTTCTGCTTTAGAGAATGCAGTGGACAGGTGATGATGAAGTGCAGGTATATTTCCATCTCTTTTGGAGGCCCAAATGAGATCTGTCCTGCTGACAATGTCCTCTGCATATTGATTCCTCTATTGGTAAATTTAAATTATTATTACCCCCTTAGCACTGTTATGAAGGCCAGACACATGCACGGTTTTCAGAGATGGGGATGCAGCAAAATTATTACAAAAATTACTGAGAATACTTAATGGCTTCTTGCTTAATGAGAACATCTTGGAACCCTAATTTGCTAGAAAGTCCCTGCTCTCCCCCCCATAAAAATATCCCCGCTGTTCAAATCAGCACCTCTGTGTGTTTATTTCCTCACCAGAACATTGGAAATTTCTTTTGGATCTCACAGAAAATTCACAATAAGAAAGTTAAAAAAAATATGCCATGAATGGAAAAGCATTTTTGAGCTAAATTTTAGATTAAAGTGATTCATAAAACAAAAATTATATTATCCAAATGTTTTGGTTTCTTCCCTCAGAGTAACTTATGTTTCATTTTCTCCTATTTTCATGTGTACTTTGTTTCTCTTACAAAAACAATAAACTGAGTATCTGGAGGGTTCCATTTTTTCTTCTTTTCCATTTTATCTTTCCTGGATATCAAGAGTTCAGGAATGTTAGTGATTAAAATATGGAACATTGATGCTTTTGGACTCCTCTGTTGAGGAAGTATCAAAAATTAGAGTGAAAGATGAAAAAGGAAATCAATTTAGGTAAAAAACAATGAATGAACTTTGACAGATATTGTATTTCATGGTTATAGAATAAGAAAGCAGTGCCAAATATGCTCCTTTTAAGTAGCATTTCTGGACCTTGAACAAATGGAAATTTTTACATTAAAGCACACAGTGAACAGAGAATAAAAAGTAAGGTGATGTGCTTGAAAAACTGTTCCCTGTGAATTTTTGATGAGATCCATTTGAAATTTTTTGAAGAAGTAAGATAATATTAAATCATATAGAATAAAAATTATGCATATTTTCAGTGTTTCTAGAACCAAAATAGGCAACCTTTTAGTATAGCCCTATTAAAATGTCCTTAAGCCCAGTTATTTCAGAGTAGGTGCTAAGTGATGCAAATAAAAATGTTTTGTCAAGTATATTTATAATCCACTAATTTTTCCTTTGCAGGAGTATCTCAAGGGAAGTGTGGGCATGATGACATCCATCCTTCTTGTGCTGCCAGAATTAAACCTGTCCATAAAAGAGATGGGGAGACACAGTGAACCATTTTAAAGGATGGCAGAGTCCCCGTGGTAAGTTAATGCCCAAGCCAAACTGCCTTCCTTTAAGGACTCCACAACTCCTGTTCTCTGGCCTTTAAATATACATGATGGCTTTAAATGCCCCAATGTAGCTACAACCACAACCCAGCTGAGATTTATTCTCTTTAATGCTGATCTAGGTCTGGATATTTGTGCTGTTACACCCCGCTGGCCTATGAAAGTTTTATGGTGCAGCTGGGAGGGAATGCCTGCTGCCATCCCACTTCAGGCTGTCCCTGCGAGCTGCAATCCATAATTCCACCCCATCCCTGTCTCAGGGAGCAGTTTCTCATAATTGCAACCTAAATGTTTAACGTGGCAGAAGGAAGGATGGGTGGGAAAAGCTCTGAGTGTGGAGTGTGAATGAGCCCGCAGAAGGCAGCGACGGCTCTTGCCATCTCTTGGTTGTAGAGATAAAATTGTGGGGACAAAATGAATCGAGAGTTTCCACCTCTCCTGATGGATATTGAGGGGTTGTTTGTTTGGTTTTTTTTAAGATTATGAATCTTATCTGTGTAGCATTCAGAAAACAAATGCAATGTGTTAATGGCTCCACCTTACTGAGTTGCTCATTTAAAGAGATCCAGTTTTTCTTTAGCTGTTTAAAGAAAACCTTTTCTTGCAGCTCAATATTTAAATAATTGCTTCCACTTTCTTTATGCTTTCATACCACTTTTTCCTTTCTAAATTCAGTAGATTTCTGCTGAAGGTATGATTATAAACAAATCCAAACACTTGCTTTTGGTTGTATTTTTTTTGTTTTTTATTTGTAATGCCACTTACTTGTCATAACCTTTTGATTCATTATGAATAATACATAATTCCTAGTAAAAATGGCTTTATTGCAGTGAGGGTGCAATGCTTTCTTTGTAATCTCCTCTTTGTTTCATTCTTTGATTTGAAAATGCAGGTTTTAGAGACTCCACTTAAGAAGATGGATACAGAAGTGCAGTAGTGCAGTTCAATTTTGGATTTTGCCTTTATTGGTGAGTGAAAGCCACATTCCTTACATGTTTAGAACAGCCTGCTCATAAGTTCTGATGCTGGTAACTAAGATAAAGTGCAGCAAGGTGTATGTTTCTCTGAAATAATTCATTTATTAGGATTATGGAGATGTCCATGCAAACACAATTGAGAATGGTTTGGAAGATTTTTTTTTTTTATTTATCTAATTTCTCATATGCTATTTTGTATTTCTTATGCCCTTGTTTTGCCAGTAGCTTGTGGCTGTGTTATTCCTCTGATTTTTGTGGAAGACATTCTGTTACTATCAGACATCTCTGTTATTATTCTGAATCAGGAATACCCTATGATCATAATTTCTGGCTCTTTGCCACTGACAAAAACACACATTTTTCAATATACTGAGCTGCTGGTTTGGAAACTAATGGAAATACTTCTTAAAAATTGTGTTGTTTTGCTCTGTTTTTTTAAAATTGCTATTTTCTTACATTTCCTCAGTCTGCTTTTCCTCAGCTTATAAACTAGGTTGTCTTGCAAGAAACAATTTCTGGTTTTTAAAGAAAAATATTTCTGGTCCTTCTAAGCTATTTCTCATTGGAATCATGCTGAGTTGTATAAGCTGAGTAACTAGATTTAGAGATCTGTACTATTAAAAGAACAAAAGTTAAAATTGATGTGTCTATGAAAATGATTGGAAAATTTAGAATAGTTTTACAGATGCACCTGAGACATCATGAAAATCACTTTAAATTTAACAAAACTCTTTTGAAAAATTATTTTCTCTTCTCTTGTAGTAATAATCTTGGAGAGCAGGCACTGGGAAAGCTTGGGTGAAGTACTGAGTGAAACAATGGTGACCCACTGCTCATATGGGTGTACCCAGGGAAGAATCATCCACTGGCAGCAGTTCAGTGCAATCACAGAAATTCCTACTGTGAAATGTTTACTTTTCCCCCTTGTGTTTGACAGCCAAGGCATTTGGATTCCTGAGCATGTAGCACCCTGTACAGATATTAGATAATTTAGATGAGGGAATGCGCTTCTTTCCTAATTTCCCCTCTTTGATCCAATACAGTAATTTGCTTTATACCTTGAATAACTTTGGATCCAAGTAGAAGCCGAAGGTGCTCCATAATCTCCTGACTCCTGAATGTGTGACTTTGCTGTTGTTAACCCAGGGCACTGAAGGTGGGTCTGTATCTGACTTCTAATCAAAACCAAATCTGCTTCACCTTCACTGTGATAAGCCTGGATTTTGACTTTGTGTGAGCTCTGCAGTGATTTGTGAGTGATACACAGAATGAGAAATCCTTTTTCCAGACAAAGGGCAGGCACACCTCAGATATTTGCTCAGCTTGCTAGATTTATTTAAATTTCAAACAGCCAGGAAGAATATCAACTGAGAAACTATTACTATTGAAAAGAGATTTCAGAAAACATTGAAATAAATGTGTTAAAAGGCTCTGACTTAGCAGCTGGGGATAACACCTACTCATATAGAGATGCATAAATCTCCTTTCCTGCCCAAAAACATCAATAAAAAAATTGCATAGCAGTTCTAGGGCATCACCTGGATTCACCTGAGTTCCCCAGGTTTGCAGTCATGCCAGATTAAATTTATGTACCAACATGCTCCTGCAGTAAGGAGATCTGTGTGTCCTCCCAGTCACAATGTAAGATTCAGTAGAGTAACAAATTGCCTTGATGAGCACGTGTGAGCCATCCCTTCTTCAGTTTTACAACCCTGCCAGCTCTACAGTGACAAACACCTCAGAACCAGGCTTGTTTTGGTCAGTTTTTCCCCAAAATATTCAGTCAGCCACCATTTTTTCCCTCGTGGCACTGTTTGTTTGAAGTGCACGAGCAGCCAATAAACCTGTGGAGGATCCCCTCCTGCACTGGGAGAAATCACAGTGGAGTGGTGGCTGATTTCGCCTCTGAACTGCTCCACAGGAGCAGATTTTAGCCAATCTGTGCCCCACCTGCTCTGCAGGTAGGTTGGTTCAGGGTAGGAGGGTGGTTTTACCTGCTTGGGAAATTCTTACAGTGGAGACATCAGTTCAAGATCACCACACGAGTTGTGCTTGGAGATGACTCAAGAACATTTTCTCTGTGCTTGAGGAAAAAAGAATCCTTTTCTTCACAGCCAGTCTGTTTCTGGGACCTCTTTCAGGTGTGTTCCTGACTCCAGGCATTTCCTCATAACCCCACTATAGGGTGCTATAGAAGGTAACTAAAGAATCTAATGATTTTTTTTTTTTTTGCCCAGGCATGAGTAAAATATCTCAGTTGGTCATCACAGTTATCTCAGTCTCCCGCTCCTCTTGAGATTTTGGTAGTCTCTCTCCACCCCATTTCTGTGATTTCTTACATCATATATTGCTGTACTCAAAGAATTTCTGTCTATGCAAGGAAAAAAAAACATACCCAAAACTGCATATGATGAAATACTTTTGATTTTTAACTCATTCATGGGCAGATCCATTTTAAAACGTTGCTTAAACCTGAGGAGTGCAGCTGCCATTTCCAGCCCTACCAGTGTTTGTCTTCCACTTGTAGGAGACATTTCAGTGTCATCTCGTGCTGCTGAGGTGAATTTTTTTGGAGATTCTGCATGACTCTGTAATGCAGTGATGCCTGAGCACCCCTGCACCTGGTCAGAAGGATGCACAGGGCTCAAGTGTTTCCTGTGGAACACTTTCGAGGACCATTTCTAGTGCAAAGACTTGCCAGGCAGCTGTGCCAGGCTCTGGTTCTGCGCTGTAGCAGAATTCTGCAAATAGAGAGCAATTTTGTACTTGGCAACAGTTGTTTGCTTCAACTTTATTACAGCTTGCAGTGATTTTAAAAAATTGCTGAAAACAAATGTAAAAATTAGAGCTCCTGACAGGTGACTTGAATTCTGCCAGCTGCCAAGATAACTTAGAAACAAAAAAAAACCCAGCATTTTTCTTCCTCTTTCAGAGAGAATTACACAGGACATTTAAATCCTTTTCAGGGGGTTATCAAAAGCTGAAAATTTAAAAATGAGAAATTAATTTGCTTCAGATGCAAGTAAGTCTGCCAGATCTCTTGCTTTGTGTATTTGTAGTGGCAGAGGAGACAACATGAGGTGCTGAGGGTGACTCTGTTGTTGGCCAGATTGAAGGATTCAATTGAATTGAAACGAACTTCCAGCTGATTTTGGTTTTTAAAGAAAAAAATTCCAGCTTTGCCATTTCAGAAAACAGGTTGGAAATTAGAAGTTTTTTTTTTTTTTTTAAAGTATGAAATATTTTCTAAACTTATTTCACAGCTTAAGAGGCTTTTGTTTTCATATTATGTGACTGTTTGTTGCTGGAGGGGGCAGAACTTAAAAAAAACTTTTAAAAATAGCACAAAGGAGTCAGTTTTGATGTGTTGGCATCCCTGGCTTAGCCCATTTCCAGCTGACCAACTGAACCTTCTTCCTGTGCAGTTTTTTATACCCTTTTTTAAAATTTGAGGTATCACCCTCCTACTGCAGAGTTTTATTTTGATGATAAATTGCTAAAAATAAGAAAATTATTTTGTCCAAACAATTTTTACATGAATATCATCTGAATTGAAAATCCACATTTCGAAGTAACTTCTTCAAATATAATACCATAAAACAAACATTTTAAATGAATTTACACTTTTATATTTTACTAATTTAAATGAATACTTCAGGCTGGTTTCTAGAGAGTTAAATTTTTTATTATATCAATAGTTTTCCATTGCAAGCTACTGCATTTTGAAAATAACATCCAAGGAATAAGAGGTGATGAAATTCCCACAACAAATAGCTATTCTGTATTCAATACCCATTAGTTCAGTGCATCATTTCAAGTGTTCATTAGTCTCATGAAGCAGAGACCTTATCTCAGCAGGTTTTATAATTGAAGCTGTCTGTGGTGAGTGAAGGAAGGGGAGATTGCAGAGCATTGTTTGAGATGGAGAAATGCATCTTAAAGGGTGAAGGGTCTATTGAGAAGGTCTGTGGTCCCCTCTTGAATATGGGGGAATGTCTGTGTGCAATTCATTATTATCTTAAATACCTGACAAAAGTGATCTATGAAAGGGCAGAAGAAATGATTTAATCTTTTTTGATTTTTTTTTAAATAAATTAATTTTGAGTTGCACTTTTTGCTCCTTGCTGAAACACAGAAGGACTGAAAAACTGAAGGTTTAGAACATAAGTTGGTAGAACAGGTGCTGCCCACTCAGCCTTGTCTGGAAGGTGTCAAAAGAAATAATACAATGAAATTATCAGTGAAAACGTCTCACTGGAATCCAAGGAGCCAAAAAGATTTTTTAGGCATAATTTCAAATAATTGTTGTTTGGTTTTGGCTGGGAATTTGCTGAAATGAGAGGCAGAAGTGTTTGCACATTATCTGAATATTTTAGTAATATTAATAGTAATATTAGGGGCACAAATCTGAATATTTTAGTAATTTGTGGAAGAAGGATTGAACAAATAAACATCTTCAGAAATACACCCTATTTAAAAAAATTAAACAATTTCCAACCCTGTTGCTTTCCATATCTATCAGAATAAACAAGACAGAAATCCACCTTATTTCTTCAATTTTCCTACTAGCAAGTATGAAAAAAATATCCCCCAAATCTTGCCATTCATCACAACATCTGATCATGCAGCAAGGATTTTTTGGGTCAATTAACTGTTCTTGTTAACATCAGTATAGTCTATTTTGTGACAAAACGTCAACTTGAATTCAGGCAATACCTTTGGCTTTTAGGAGAGGCCCCAAATTCTCTGTTGTGCTGGGTCACACTGCTTTGCAGAGCCAGGAACGTGGGCATGCTGTAAAAGCTGGCTCAGAGCACCAAGTTTCAGATTAATGGAGACTGAGAGCTAAATGTTTTATCACAAATAAGGGAGAAGAAATGAATAGGAATTCCATCAGGAGTCTATTAAAAGCATCCTTGTTGCTGCAAGCCGAGCCTGCTTGCTTCAATCACAGAATCATGTTCATTTGATATCAGTGCAGGGTGAAAAAATATTTTTCAGGCTAGGCAGAATTATTAAAGGGGGGAAAAAAAGGTCTTGATATACGTATTTTTCCCCCATATCTGCTCACAAAGGAAGCAACCCAAGAGCCTCCAGTAATATTTTTAGGCTCTATATGGGCCCCAGGTGATGCTTTTCTTTTGGATAGTCTTGCAGTGACAGCAGACCTTTAACTGAAACATCTTTCACTGAAGCCTTCCTCATAAAAGGCTGAAAGAGATAACACAGAAGGAAGACAGGCTGTCAGGAAAATTGATGGTGGGAAGGAATCTGAGCTTTTTTCTTTCGCCAAGCACAAACAAAGTGCCTGATCAGTCACTTAAACCCTTCACAGTGTTCTAGTGCTCAAAAGGAGCCTGTGCAAAGAAAATAAAATTAATTCCATGTGGCTCTTCCCACAAGGACATGGCAGAGCCACTCAAACAGGAGTCAGTGGAGGGTGGTGCCATGGCTGCAATGCTGGGAGGAGGCATTTTAAGGTTTGGTTGTGTACAGTTTCAAGAAAGGGGTTTTCTCCTTCCCCTTCAAAGGCACAGGGAAGCCAGTTATCAGGGATTTCTGGCCAGTGATGGTGGCACATGTGCAATTGATGCAAGGCAGTTTTAAGGACAGCATTAGAAGTGATAATGGTGTTCTGGCACCAGAAAACTGCAGTTTCCTCAGTGGTGGAGCCAGGGGAGAGAAAAAGCCCAGTTTGGACTTTTTTCCATGTATTTTGTTGTTGTCTAGACTGGATTCTGTGCTGGTGGTTTTGCTTACATAACATTTTCCATCTCATGTTTAGATTTTAGTGCCACTTTTGTGGGAATGACAGTGTCCCCTTGTCACTCTTTCTGAATGGGACCTGAACCCCAGCTTGCCTGGTGCTGGTGTTAATATGAATGACCACATCCCTGCTGTGTGAGTAAAATCAAAATAGCCAAAGTTAACAGGCAGAACTCGTACAAACCAGCCTGAAAAGACTCCAAATAAAGCTGCCTGTCTCCATTTGTATGTGTGTGCATGTGAGCACTCCCTTTTTGTTAAATGCTGCTACTTTTAGAAAGAAAGAAAAATTGAGCTATCCAGGAGAATAATCCTGGGATAAATTTACTTGCCATAAATAAAGTAATGAGCTTCTGCTTGTTTCAGAGTAGAGTCTCAGTTTTCTAATGTACTCTCATACTTTAGAGTTGTCTGTAACCATTGCCCTTGAAACCTTGAGTTCAGGGGCTTCCTTCATGTAAAAGATCAGTGAGTTTGGAGAATGTTAATCTGTAAATCCTTGTTCTGTCACTGTGCTGCTTTGCACTGCTCCTCGTTTCCCTGTGTACTGATTTGGCTTTGTTATTCCTCTCAGGCCTTGCTTCCTATCCCAGAGCCTCCTGCTAAATTTTCTTCCTGGTGATTTGTGGATTGATTTTTTCTGGAAATACCTCTAAACAGTCAGAATGTGGGTTTTGCTGTTTCCCTTGGCACAGGCTGCAGGGAAAGCTGAACCTGCTGTGACCAGGGAATCTGATTCCCACCTTCTGCCTCTTCCTTAAAGTTTGAGTTGTCCACAGACATTGATAGAAACAATGAGCATCAGGAGGAGTGGAGAACAAGCTCTGTAGAGTTTTAGATTCTCGTGGTGGATCTCAGCTTCAGCACTCAGCAACTGAATTGGATAAAATCCCTGTTGGCCAGGCTCTGTGCCACAAATCACGTAAAAGCCAGGCTGCAGCGGTCACCCCAGGATGGAAAGATTATCCTGCATCTCCTTTCTCTTCCAGCTCCTACTGTCCTGCTTAGAACTCAGGGAAATTGATTTTCCAGCTTAGCCTCCAAGGAGAGAAACTTTTCCAGACTGATATCACCCAGGGTAGAACAAAGCCAATTGATTACTGAGAATAATCCACTCATAAAAGTAGAGCTGCAGGGTGGCTTAAAGCCTTGAGGTTTCTCTTTTCAGGGTCAGACTTCTGGACAGGAATAAGAAGCAAAGTGTGTGTGTGGAGGCAGGTGAAGGGCAGATGGGGGTGTCTGGATGTCAGCCAAGTCAGGTGTTTTGTCCCCTGCCTTCTCTGCCTGCCTCTTCCTGTTGAGTTTATCCAATCCACTCTATGAACCTCAAGATGCTGTTTATTTCTAGCTTATAGCTTCTGTTTTTCTAAAAATACAATTTTTTGCTCGTCCAGGTCTTCAAAGATGGTTTTTCTTAGACCAGAGCTAGAGTTTTGATATAACTAGAATAACATTTCTTTACATTAGGAGTAGCTTACTATTTGTGTACAATATAGCCTTCTTAATATGGACAGGCAAACTGCTAAATATGGATCTTTTTCAAGAATGGTAACTCTTTTGCAACTTTTGTCTTATTTTGAATGAGATGAGCAGTTTAAAGGTGTTTGTGTGAGTAGCTTTCCCAGTCAATGAGGAAGGATTTCTCCAAGGACTGACTGATGCTTGGAGTTCATCCCTGTGGTGTCTCTCTCCTTTTACCAAAAACCACAGAGCCAATCTGGTAGTGATGCATTAAAGAGAGTTTTTTGAGTACAGCTCTCCTTTTGCTTTTTTACTGGATGTATAATCATTAGAAAAAATTATTATGAGTGTGTTCTTGATTCCTCACCTGAGTAGCCAACTTTCTCTCCTTTGTCTTTCTGTTGGTACAAAAGCTTAGCACCCTTTCTCCTGCATTTTCTGATTATTGTTCATTGGCTATGTGCCCCTCACCCTAAGGCAAAATCCATCTGAAAAGTCCCTAGGGAAAAGCTCAGCTCTGCATTGTTACTTAGTAGAACTTTGCATTGTCTCAGTGTAAGCATTCTGTGACCTTGACAAAGAAAATATTGCTTTCCTGCAATATGCTAAATTAAATTCTTTCTAGTCTCAGTGGGCTAGATTATCTGTTATACTCGGTTAAAGATTTGAATTGTTCTACTTTTTCATGGAATATGTAATACTAGATAAGATAAAATATTTTGTGTTAGGTCCAGAAATGAAAAGATAGCAGAAATTCTGCCAAATCAATATTATCATTTTTGTTTGCTTGTCTTTTTTTTTTTTTTTTTAATGGGGGAAGGGGAGGAAAGAGAAAGCAAATCTTGTTTCACCCCTGCTATAAATAATGTTATCTAAAGATTAAATCAATTTGTTTAGTTGGGAAAAGATGAGTAAAATATGGTTACAGGATATACTTACATTTTTTCCATTAAAAATGAAAGACTCTTCCACTAGGTGTTGATTTTTAAAGACTTCTACATGGTTTCCTGGTCTTGGTAGACCAATTGGTAAACGCATTTTAGAATATCAAAGTTTTAATTTTTAAGAATAAATGTAACTTTGGTCTTCTCTTTGTTAATACTACAGAGAGCTGAAGATATCAGTGTTTGGCTAATCCCAGCATTTTGAGTTCTTACTTGTAGTAGTAGACTGTCAATAGTGCAAGACAAAGCCTAGCTGAGACTGAATTCCTGCAGCTGTTGGCATCTTTACTTATATATCCTCAGCATCTTATTTTGCTTTATCTAAGCAGAGTACTGTAATTGCAGATAATGTAATAAAATGTAATAATAAAATTAATGGGTAATTGTGTGGGAATGATTTCTGCTCAACTACAGCTCTTAAATACAGTTCACTTTTTCAACTCTATGAGAAGAAGAACTCTGAGTTAGTTACTGTAACAATTCATTTTTCTTTTCGTTTTGTGCCGTGTTCCATTTCAATAAAGGTTGTTTTAGAGTTCAGTACCCCAGCAAAGGAACACTGCTGTCTGAAAATCAACTCCTCAAATGTAGCAGAACTGATGGCTGAGCCCGAGCAACAAGCCCAGCCACTGATCACAGACAGGTTCCACTTGCCAAGTGCAGCGTCTCCTGTACAGCTCACGGTTCTGTGCCACATTTCCATAATTTATGGAAAACAAGTGGAGTAAAGCAGAAGCTGTCCTGTACCTCACTATTTCCCGTCCCCACACTTGGTGATGAAATACAAAATGCACTGGCACGTTTGCTCTGGCCAGCATGGCATGGGCTGCCCTCTGTAGCATCATGATTTTACAAGAATGGGATACATCTTCCTCACTGCTGTAATCTTTGGGGAAGCATTCTCTGAAGAGCATGGATAAATGCAGGTCTTACAGTGTCTTTAACACAGCGTGTAAGTCCTTCAGCCTTCCCCACTGCCTGTGGGAAATGAGCACGAGGTTCACTCTTTGCTGTTAAATTTATATCCACTAAAAGTGATTCTCACATCCCTTCATGGCTGATTTGTATGTAGACATTGTGTGGCAATGGTTTTAGGGGAGGGAGCCCCTGTGTAGAATCAGGGGCAGAAATAAATGCATTTTATGTGAGCACAGCCCAGCACATTCAAAATTAAATCCATGCCTGTTGAACAGAACAGCATTTAGGGAATTTCTGATCTGTAAGATCAGGAAGAGAATTTTTATTCTGATCTCCTTCATGGCAGAAGGAGGAAAATCTTTTAAGTGGTCAGAACAGCTCCTAGGGAATGCCAGCAGATTCGACTCTGCGTAGCAGTAAAGGGGGTGTGCTATCTTAATTTTGTGCCATTGTCAATGCATTAAATTTCCCCCAAGTCACTTTGCCCACGACAGTAACTTCTGTGTGATATCTACACCTTTAGCTTCACCCACAAGATTTCTCATCTTATTTTTTTCCCCTTCCAGTAGAGGAGGGAGGTAGAGTGAGGAAGTGCTGGCTGCATGTCTGGCAGCCAGACAATGCCAACCCACCACAGAGGAGCAAGTTCAAAATTGTTTTATATAACAGTAGTGCTCCTTTGCTTTAGCCTGAGGTTTCCTTAGCTGCTTCTTTTTCTTTTACTTTAATATTTAACAATACTTCAGTTACAGCCGCCTCACTGCAAGTGCCTGAACTTTAAAACTTTCCTTATGAAAAGTTCCCAAACACCACAAATCTTGCCATTGCTGTCAGACTTGATGTGTGAGTTCTCCAGAACTTCCCTGAGAGGATAAATGCTTCAGACAATTGGAAAGCTCTTGTACCCTGGTTCTTCAATTTTGTACTTTTTTGGACATGACTCAGTGAGATAAAGATGTTCCAGTACATCTCCTGCAGAGGAACTGGAGAAATAAAACCAACTTGTCATTCCAAATAAATTGTCATAAGTGATTACTTGGGGTGTGAGAAGAAACAAGTTCACACTATTTATTGGAAAGATAACAGTGTAAGGCAAAAGCACTGAAGGATCATTAGGTTTTGTCACGCTGTGAAGGAAAACCAGGAGCTCAGTTGTGTTCATATGTTCAGCCTTTGGCAGATAATCGTTCTGTAATTCTGTGCTGCTTCTGACAGCAGGAAAGTCATTGTGTCTTGATTCCCTCTGCATTTTATTTGTATGGATCTCTGCTAAGCAAACCCCTTTAAATCATGCTCGTTCAGGGAGCACTTTAGTCCAGTGGTCACACAGATGCTGTTTAGTCAGCCACACAGAGGTGGATTTCAACCTCCAATGCAGTGTTTTCCTGAGCTCAGAACATGACCTCAAAGTCCTCTCAAAATGTGGAATGAGAATATCTGACAGTAATGTGGTTTTCTGATTCAAATGCTCGAGCTGAGGCTGTAACCTGATTTTTTAAAATTAATTTAAAATCTCAGTCTATTTCCGTCACAACTTCAATGTTTCTTCCCCAGCTCGGTCCAGATGGCATTGCAGTGATTTTGTGCTTTATTATATAAACATAATTTTATGGCATATAATTAATAAACATTGTCTTGTATGTATAATTTTGTGTCTATACCAGAAAGGTTCCTCAAAATTAACGTGAATTGTTTATCCCTATTTTCCCAGATGACAGCAAGCATTTTTGGGAGGAATGTTGCCCATCCTTGCTTGCTGAGTATGTGACCATGGCTTGGCAGAGGATCTGAGATCAGATCCCTGACCATGCTCATCTGAATGTCCAAACCTCTGCTATTTCATGTGTTTTCTTTTGCTTGCAGTGGAGTGGAGAGTTTGTTGAAAACGTTTTCCCCTTATGGATGTTGAGAGGGTGTACAGATGTGCTGGAGAATAGCATTTGTACAGAAAAAATGGTTTTTACAAGTTGAAGTCATAATTTTGAAACTAGTGTTAGTTTAGAGAATAACACCTGCAAGAGTATAGGTGGTATAGGTTTGTGGTATAGGTGCTGTCCTATACCACAAACAAGAGTGGGAAAACAAATTGGTTAGTGCCAGTTCTCCACAAAAGGGTTTTGGTGCTACAGTGGTTTGCAAATTGAATGTGACTCTACAGTTTTAAATTATTGCAAGAAGAACAGGAGCCATGCTGGGTTGTATTTGAAAATGACTGTAGCCTAGATGATGTGTAAAATAATGTCTCTGCTTTGCTCAGCAGTTCAGCTGCTATGTCTGTCTTGGTGTACATAAAAAAAAGGAAAAGAATTCCCATCTTAAAAGAGCTAAAGAGTGAGCCCAAAAGATTAGAAACCCATACATTTTAGGCCTTAATGACCTGGAATTATTTAGCAGAAGGACATAATTTGTTTTCCACGTGATTGACAGAACAAGAATTGCTAAGCTTAAATGAAAGCAAAAGGGAGGCATCTAATCATTAGCATCTCACTAATGGTGCAACAGCAAGGTAGATTTTTGAACCTTATTTCTCAGAGGTTTTAAAGTCAGGTTAGATAAATACCAGTTAGGAAGGACTTGCACATGACACATTTGCCTTGAAATGGGGCTGAAATAATAAATGGCTTCTAAGACCTTTTTCAGAGATATTTTCTGTGACTGTAGAATTCAGTGGGAGCTCCACTGAAATGGGGGAGCCAAGTCAGTGATGCCTGGTGAAGGCTGGCCTAGAGCAGAGGCTGGGCAGAGCTGAAGAATAAAGCAGGGATTTATTAAAGGATCTCCTCCATGGATCCACCTTGGGCAGCACCAGAGCCCAGCCAGGGCTGCACCCAAGATGAACCCAAATGGTCCCAAAATGCACGAGCGCTCCCGGGGGCTCTCACTGTGATCAGCTCTGCTCCATGGGCACACTGGAGTTCACTGTCCCATTCCAGCTTTAGCCCATGCAGTCCCATCCTGCTTGTTTTTCTCTCTCCAGCCCACGTTGTTTGTGCTCTTGGGCTGAGATTTGGATCATTTGTCCTTGGTCTCCAGCTGGAGCAGGAATTGTTTTGTCTCCCTGCTCTGTGCAGAGAGCTCACCATCCCCTCGTGTGAAGCTCAGAAGTGCACACTGAAGCATCACAGAATGTGAAAAATACAAAAGCTAAAACTTGAGGCATCATCAGTAACCCCTGAACAGTAAAAGAAACACCATATTCTGTTGTTTTCACTGCTTTAGTCTCCTTCTATATGAAACTCTCCCAATCATCACTTTTTGGCTTCCAGTTTACTGAGTGACAGAGAAGTAGTTACCTTTATGGCCAATGCTGCTTCCAGGTGACATGAAACTGCATCAATATTGTGTCTGCTGCTGCTGCTGGGATGATGGACAGCTTGCTTTTCTCCTCACACAAAAGTAAATGGATTTAAAAGATGGCAAACAAGTGTCAAATAATTCCGTCTCTTATCATCAAACAGAGATTCAAAGACAACAGGATTGATATAAGGAAAAATTACATTTCACATCTGACTTCTTGCTCTTGAGAGCATGCTGAATATAGAGTTAACTTAAACTAAATGAAAAGAATAAAATATTTGCATAATTACATTCTGGAGGTAGTTGTTGTTCAGTCTGTTGAAATCTCCTGGAACACACGAATACTTTGCTGTGTGAACCTGCTATTCCCAATTTCACCAATTTAATCTACACCAGATCTCATTAATACTACCAGTAAATAGGAGAAATATTGTCTGATGTACTTGGAGATTAATTATGCTTGTGGCAGTCTCTCCTTTATAGGAGAAGGCAGCTCATTCCAACAGTAGCAATTCTTTCTGAGTTCACTTCAAATGTCATTATGATAGAATGCAATTTTGGGAATAATGCAAATGTGGGTTTCAGTAGCTGGAAGCTATTTTGTTTTAATGAGGTATGAAGTAACACACCTCAAATGCACTGCAGCTTCCACCTCTGGCTTGGGAAAGGAATACAGAGACCATGAATATGATTAAATTTAATACTGGTGTAATTCACCTAATGCTAAAGCTAAATTTAGGTAATTGCTCCATTTTATTTATGCAGATGACCTCAAAATAGTTTGTTTCTGCCAAATTATACCTTATTAAGGTTCAGTATCTCATTTTATTTTATTATAACTCTGATCTCTATTGTTAATAAGGAGAGCTTGATGTTGTATTTTGGGAAGGAGAAAGCACAGTTCAATTTCATGTGATCCAAGGCAAAAACTATCACTTTGCCAGGAAGCTGAAAAAGGAGGGAGGGCTAGCTGTAATAGTAGCTATAATTTTCAGAAAGATCTTGCCTGTATCCTAGAATTTTTCCTATTATGCCCTGCTATGGAAGACTAGCACACCCTTTTCCACATCTAGTACAAATCTTGTTTTTTTCCTGCTCTCTGGGGGAGTTATGTCACCATATAAACAGAAACAACAGAAGAAGGAGAAAAGACAGTAAGAGACAAGTTGAAGGAAAATAAAAAGGGAAAAAATTACTAATAGCAAATTCCTGTAAGAAGGGTATTTTCTTTGTCGGGAAATTGGAGAGTTTTTCTAGTTGTATGTCTTGGTTTCATAAGGACTACAAATGAGACAGAGAATATGTGTTTTAAACATCCAGCCAAGTAGTGGATCTGTACTTCCCTCTATTGAAACCTGTCCAAACCCTCTGGAAAAGAATAACTAAAGAAGAGTGATGAATGTATCACATATTTTAAATATAACCTATATATTTAAATTGCTTGTTAATAGAGACTGCAGAATAATCTATATTATGAATACTTTTCAAGCTTAGCACTTTATTTATCAGAGACCCTGATCTCCAGTCCTGTGTGAACACTGGTATTAATTTCTGTGTAGCTAAGCTGGAGTGCAACTTTTTGGGAACAGTTCCTTTTATTCCTTAGTTTGGGGCCCTTCCTTTGACTCGAGTTCCTCTGAAGCTGTTTGACAGAAAAGGCAGGACAAACTCCATGGAGCTGTGAGCACGTTGTGTCCCCAGCAGTTCTGGCTGAAGAGCTACTGCCTGCAAGTTGCATTTTGTACCCCTTCTCCTTTGGCAGGCATCTGCCAAAACTGCTTCTCCTAGATGCTGCTCTCTCCCTGGGAATGGGGTGTGCCTGCTCCTCTCTGGTAAAAAACTTTTTGACAACAGAAGGGAACCTGCCAGAGCTGATAGCATTCCCTCTCAGCCCATCAGCCTCTCTTACTGAGCAGAGTTCTGTGTCAGGTCTGCCCTGGATGTCAGGTGGATTCTCTGACTTGTGAAATTGGTCTTTCTCTGGCAGCTCAGGCAACTCCAGTAACATCTGTTTTCATCCCCAGGGTATTTTATATCTTCACCTAAAACTATGAGATTGTTAAACAAGTTTTCTTACTGAGGCTAGATCTTGTTAACCAACATTTTAAAGTGCCTTTTCTGCTTTTGGGCCAAGTATGATCAGAGTTAATGATGATTTCCTAATTTATTTTTACACATGGGCATCCAGGGGACAGGTTAGAGGGAGTTTTATGGGTATGAGGAAAACTTCTCCACCAAAAGGGTCATCAGGCACTGGAAAAGGCTGCCCAGGGAGTGGAGCCACCATCTCTGGGTGTATTTCAAAACCATATGGATGGGGACATGGTTTAGTGGTGGTCTTGGCAGTGCTGGGTTACTGATTGGACTCGATGGCCTTTGAGGTTTTTGCCAGCTAAAATGATTCTGTGGGTCTCTAGAACTTCATTTATTCTAACTGCTTCCTTGAAAATACATCTTAAACTAAGGCATCCTAAATGGAGCAGTGGTGTGCTTTGCTGAGTTAACTAATACTATTTTCTCATGTGAGTCTTTGAATCCTGAATCTCATAAAATACCTATGAGTTGATGGAAAAAATGGAAGAAATGGGACTGAGGTTGGCAGTCTGAACTGCTCACTGAGAGCAGAGCTTACAAGTTTGTTGTAGTCTCATCCAGAAAGGTCAGACTCTTTCAACAAATTTTATACTCATAAAGCCAACTTCCAACTTGAGCAGTCACTCCATTTATAAAAGAAAAGATATGCTAAAATAGAGGTGATCTAAATACAGCCATTTTTTCCTATATACTATTCATAGCAGGAACCTGGCGTGAATATTGTTTGTTCAGAAACCCACTTACCCTTTAATAACACATTTTCACCTGCACATGGCTGCCAGCGGCGCTGTTTGCAGCCCACGACCGATTTGTGCCTCTTCATATGCATTGTGCGTGTGGTCTTTTCAATTTCTTTTCAGCAAACCCTTGCATCATCTTTAGTCCAGGCTCAGGACCAAAGGGAACACCCGAACAACCAACTCACAAATGTAGCTGCAACACTGTGCTGGCTTTTGGGCACAGCAGATACCAATTTCTGGGCATGTATTTCATGCAGTCTTCACAGAAATTACTGAACAGGGCTCCTGCTGTTAGGGAATAAATAATGTGAGAATTAAAGCTTGCTCCAGAAGCAGACTTCTCTGAGTGCAGTTGGTGATGGGATGAGGGGGAAAAGGTGCTATTTTTTATTAGCCATTATAGAGTAGCTGTTCTGCTGCTACAACACCACCAGGCCCCTTGCTTTTATAGAATAAAGTGAAACTCAGCAAATTGGGAAAAATTCCTTAATGTGGGTTTGGATCATTGCTGAATTAGGACCACAAAAAAAGTTTTACTTGACAATAGACTGTAAAGCTTATTGGGAGCCCTCACTTGGAACGTTTATTAAGAACACATTTTTAATCCAGTGCAGTTATCAACTTCAAGTGTGACTGTAAGAAGTATAAAATCATTGATGCTGCAATAAAATATGAGGATTTCTTTCCAGAAGACATGTTTTGACACATTTTGCTATGTGTTCTGACACTAAGTGATGAGTTGAAGGCACTGCTGGGCATAAAGCAGCAAGGCAGAGTGAAGAGGAGAACTTTGCAGTGGAATAATCTGTTACCAGAACAGCTGACACTAAGGAGGCCTGACTTTTCTCACATTAAAAAAATAAAAAGTATGAAAAAATGAAAAAAATAATCGGAAGTTCAAATATTCTCAAACTTTCTTTGAAAACCACTGATTGCTTTGTTTGTTTCTTTTAGCTCTTGAGTTTTATATTGGGAAATATAAAATGGGCTTGGATTTGGGAAATAGAAATATATTTTATATATTTTATAAATACAACATTTTAATAAAAAATATATATTTAATAAATATATAAAATATTGGGAAATATAAATATGGGTTTGGATTAAAGGTGGCTGTTAAAAATGAGTGGCAAATCAAAAGCAGATTTTAAATCCTATTTTCTGTAGAACATTATATCTTCCTCACTGTGTCTGTAATGTCAAGCTCTGCGTCAGTGAAATCTGGCACCACTTGGAAGCCAATCTTGCTTCCACTGGAGCTCAACAAAAATTTCTTCCTTGGTGGAAATGAAACTTAATCTTTCTTTAGAGTATTTAATTTTCATATTAAATTTAGAGCTTTTTCTTTTCATTCTTCATTAGCTAGCATTTTCAGCTGGGCTCAGAAATTGCATGAGCTGAAAAAACCATATGTTTGGGATTACATTTTAGTAAAACTTTTCTGATTTGTCAAAACCTCTTTGAACTAGGTTTCTGGCATGTTCCTCTGTAAATATTTGAAATGAGATATTTGTGTGCCAAAGAACTGAGGGAATTCAGTTTACTGTGGAATATGTGAAATGTCTCTTGAATAATTTATCATAAAGCAACCTAATTAGGGCTTTATTAAGCTTTAATTTGAGGCTTTAAAATTAAACAGCAGGAATGGTGCAGTAAAATGCTTTTAATTCCATATGTAGTGGAGGGTGTATCAGCTACCCTATGTACCCATACTTTGCAGGGGCAGCTCAAGTGCTGCCAGAAGCTTAATTCAATAAGTTTGTAAGATACTGAGGTTTTTTTGAGTTCTTCTCTATAATTTCAGCTCAACTTGAAAATCTCTGTGGGGCATTACCATGTAGAATGCACGCATAAAAAGAGACTTTCAGAGGGGGAGTATCCACACCTGAAAAAAACAAAGTTTCTGCAGAAAACTGGAACTATTTGCAGCATTTATGGAGAGAGCTGTGCTTTAAATAAGGAAAAGCCACATAATTTTTTTTTTTTTTTTAATTTAGTCCATAGCCTTGAAAGGTATTGTCACCCCTCTAAGAAATGCTGCTTTTCCAGGAAGCAGAACCACCCACCCAACAGGTACAGCTGGCTGGACATGCACAGAATTGATGTAGTCAGGAAAAACGGGATGCAAATTACAGATGCAGAGCTACAAGATCCCTGTGTCCATCTGGGATGGGGTGTGGGAAGTATCCCCCTCACCTGAGAGGCATCCCACAGGAATTGTACGAGATTTTTGCTTGCTGGATGCTTCACAATCAGAGTAGTTATTTAAAAACAAAGACTTAAAATGCACAAATATATTGTCAGACATGGCTCCAGCAGTTTGAGGTGTGTTTGGTTGTGACAGCACAGGCAGCAGCTCTTCAGCTTCGTGGAAGAGCCACAAATTTGAATTAAATTGCACTTCAGGTGTTGCCTGTCTTGCCCTCCTCCATGTTAATCAAATGGTTGTTTATTTCATTTACATGCTTGTAAGTGTTATAGTGTTATTTTATTTACATGCTTATTATTATTTAATGCTTGTTATCTTATTTATTTTTATCTGGGTAGATCCTGTTCCTCCTCAAACTGCTGTTCCCACACTCAGCTAGGAGAGTTGGGAAAAAAATAGTTATTAAAATATTTTGAATGAGAGTTTGAAAGCTGCTCAAAGGATTTGGGAGCAGGGAACATTTGCATGGGACATACTCCATAACTGATTTTGAGGATGTGTTTTTTTTGAGGACAGTACTTTGCTGCAGTCTCATATTTACAATGAATTAGACAAGATAAAAAAATGTTACTCCAAATCCATGCAAAACAGGATATATCATAGCCATATCCTTTCCATTTTTGAACTGGATAGTTGGCATACTTTCAAAGGCTAGATCTGCCTTAATTGTTTGTTTGGCTTGTCTGCCCATAGATTATTTTTGTGGCCTCTTTCTTAATGTGTTTCTGTACGGGCTTCAAGATCTCTCTGGTCCAGCAATTCTCTTATGGGTTGTTTTGCTTAGACAGCTGGAGGCTAAATTCAGGTTTTAAGAGAGAACACAAAATTGTGCAAATGTGTTTTCAACATATCTAGGAATAAACACACTGTCTAGAAAAGCAAAGAGGCCTATTTTTCACATTTACTGTTTCATGAGAAACGGTAAGTGTTTTTATAGATAAATCAGTGAACAGAGAAATCAGTTACAATCTTTTTTTCCTGTCACAGAACAGGAAAAAGAAAAAGGTTCAGAAAATCAGCAGTAAGAGAAACCTGATTAAAAAAAAAATAAATTTCAACCATGCCTACCAGCTGGTTTTGTGTAAGCTAAGAACAAACACTTCAAATTCAGGTAGCTCAGGCAGTTGGAACAACCCTCTGAATCTTTAAGTGCCTATATAATCTTCACAAAACCTTTGAGATTTTCCCATTAGTGGGGAAAAAAGCCTCTGTTCCAAATTACAGCTTCTAAGAAAATGGTCTGCTGCCAGGACTTCACACAGGAAAATAACCAGTCCTGGAACTGAAACAGATCTTTTCTTTTCAACGAGCCGAAAACCCAGAACAAACCGTGCTCCTTCACTCTGAGAGGATCCCCCCTTGTGCCCCAAGCAGCCTCTGCTGCCTGTTTGCTGACAGATATTATGCAAGTGCTGTATGCTCACTCATTTGAGGTCCTGGATGCCTTCAGCTGTGCTTAAGATTTATCTGAAGCTCAAAATAGAGAACAAATTTGTCTTCTGCTGGCAGAAGTGCTGCACTTGCTTTTGAGACAACGTTAATTCTGAGCAGAGACTTCCCAGCTCAGAGCATTTATGAATCTCTCTTTCAAATACTTTTGCCTTTAGTTGTGAGAGAAGTTGGAGACTGAGGCTTGCTGAATCTTTGGTGTGCAAAACCTTGGGGTGAGAGCAGGTGGGACGACATGCAGGAGCTTGAATGTTAAAAGAGAAAAAGCTAAATCTTGGTAGAAGCAAGATATCCAGGCAGAGCTGGAAGAAGATTAGCTGTCAGACTGCACCAGGTGTGCTTGTTTCACTCCCCATGTGTGCTGCCAGTATGTTAAACACAGAAGTCTGCATTTCAGAATGAGGACATGAATGTTGTAGTTGAGATGGAGACAATACGAAGCAACACACTCCATTTTCAGAAGGCTTCAAACTGTGTTTTATTCTAGCTTGCATGCTTTTTATACATTCTTACAAAACTCAGAGTTTACACTTTACTCATTCGTCAGGGAAGACAAACAAAGTGCTCATTGGAATAGGCAGGTGCAGGTTTCTCTTATTTATCCTTCTTTCTTTCTTGGTTTGTCAACGACCATGTCAATGACCTTGGTAGGAAATTCTTTCAGGGGTAAAAGTGGATCCTCTGATCAAACTTCTCTCTGGCTCACAGAAGTCGCTGTAAAACCTCTTCCACACACGAATTGTGTTGAGCTACTGTCCTACAGCTTTTCCTTACCACTAAAGTTACACAGCAGAAGCAGAAAGGGCAGGAGGTGCTCAGTGGGAGGCAAAGACATTCCTCACACTTGGAATTGCAAAAGGCTCCCCCAAAATGAGGAGATTTGGGGCGGGAAAACTCGAGCTTCTGTATCATGATGGGCCAAAACTTGTACCGTGGGTGGGATCCCGATTTAGCTGCTCAAAATTAGCTCATTCTCCTTTGGTAACTCAATTTGTGTGCAGAATAGGCATATTTGTAGTAGCTGCCTCAGGGTATTCATTAGGAAATGCAGAAGTTTGTTTGTTTGTTTTTTAGTATTCAAAATATTCTTTTTGTTTACAGTTTTCCAGCTCTTGTAGTTGCAGCTCTCAAAGCGTGCTGTATACCATTAGACCATGAGACATTTTTTCACCATCTTCATTCTGGAATCTGTCATTTTTAATTATCATTTGCATGGAAAGACAAGAAAGAAAACACAGTTTAAGGTTTTTTTTCCTAACAAATGATTCAAGGGTGAAATGTACTTCAAAACCTAGGAGAAAATAAAATTGGATTGGAAGAACTTTGGGAGTTTTTTCCAAAGTTTTGGGGGTACAGGATATATTAGAAATTTGAAGAAAGGCCTAATATTCAGAGACATGGAGATGCTCAGAAGGTTATGGGAATAATGTCCCTTTGTACAGTATGAAAGCCTTTGCCATATTGAAATTTCTTAGTCTAATTCAGTAGAATAAAGTCTTACACAGACTTCTGTGCCTGATTTTCCATAAAACATTTTATATGATTTATCTTTTTAGACAAAATTACTTACCATCCTAGGTGTTTCTCCCTTCTAAACTTGCCTACAAAGAAAATCCAGATAATAGCTTATCTGAATACTATCTGCCTATGCTTGAATACTATTTCTTATATTTTAAATATGTTTGAATATCAGTACTTATTGTAAGTGCAGCTTTCAAGTTTTTTTAAAAGAAGATTTTTTTTTTTTCCCAAAGTTAGCCTGCTTTGACATGAGAGCTGACAAGGAAGATGCAGCAAAGATCAGCCAAGGAGGAGAGGGGGATTTTGTATCTTTGTGCTCTTGGGATGAGTGAGCAGATGCAGCCTGCTTGGAAGAGAAAAGAAGAAATTTATTAGGAAAGTTTCTTCCCTCCAGCTCTGGTTGTGTAACCCTGAGGAGACTCAGCTGAATACTGGCCTTGTCATGAACATCATCCAGCCTTCCACTGCCCAATGTTGATTAGGAACTGAAATATTTAAGGTTTTTATTTTTCAAAAATAAATTGCGGTAGGCAGCTCGTGTCAGGTACGAAGCTCTTTGATAGTCATGGGATAGTTCTGCACGGTGGAACAACACATCTCTGAAATACATGGCTCCTCAGGGCTTCCCCTGGGACCCTGACTCCTCCATGGCTGTATAAAAATAGCGCACAGTAGGATAACTTGGCAGAGATTGTGGCAAGCACTGCTGGTCAGTAACCCCAGCAAAGGGAGGACAAAGGTGTGCAAAGCTGGCACTTCCCTAAGTGTACTGTAAACACTGAAGCAGTCATTTGCTGCTGGAGCCCAACACTGTTAAAGAAAAACACTTTAAAGGTAGCAGCACCCAGTTAGGAGTTATAATCTAAAATTACATAAAATCCTGTTCTGATTTCTGTTTACCACAGTGATGTTGCAGAACAGCACCACTGACCCATGAGTTGTACCTGACAGTGTTTTCACTGCCACTGAGATCACCACACCTGCTGGGAAGTGGAAATCTCCAAAGCCAGGTAGGAGAGAGCAAATAAACACGATGTCTCCAGCACTGCCTCTCCTTCTGAACGAGTTCACCTCACAAACACCAGAGTAAGAAGTTCTTTGCCTGTGCATGTGTGCTTTTTCTCTGCTGGCATGCTCTGTCTCAAGGTTTTTTTCTCCAGATAGGGCATAAGTTCTCTTTCCTGGAAACACTCAGAGTTTTAAAAAAGCAGAAGTGTGCTCTGAAGCTTTTCTCTCAGTGGAATATGCAATGTGATAACATAAAGATCTCTCTCCTCTTCCCATCTGTTTAGTGTCACAAAACTTGTGGGAACAGAATATCTCCAAGGCCATATCCCTCTGTCAAATTTTGTTCAAATTGAGAAATGTGTTCCAAAGCTATTGGAGGAGATAAACAGTGTGAAGTTATAATCCAGATTTCCTTAGGATCAAGGCGGGGAAAAAAAATAAAAATCAATGTTCCATATCTCTGTGACAGAAACGTAATTTTACATCATTAGAAAAATTCCCTGCTAGGGTTACAGCATCTGTGAATTATGTTAATGCTGGGTTTGTCTTCCTGCCCTTTAGTTCAGGTGGAACAATGTGGTCTTTGCTACCTGGGCTTTAGGAGCTGCTCTTGAGACATTCTGGGTAATGCACTCTTGTCACATCATCAGCATTTGGGGGAAAAAAGGGAACATTGAGCAGTAGTCCCATTTTCCTAATCTCTGATGGCTAAACTGGAGACGTCACCATAAGCACTTACCAAGGAAAACATGTTGTTTATTTCCTTTTTGTTTTCCAAGTAAAATATTACAGCTGAAAATGCAGTCGCAGAGGGGAACCAAAATGCAAAGTATGAAGTAATTCTATCCATTGGTTTTGTCTCTCTGTTTAGTAATTATAGATTTTGCTTTGATAATAAAAATTTTAAAATCTTGACTCTTAAGAAGCTGTTGCACCATGAGAATGGTTAGCTGCTGGGGAAAATTAATAAATGAAAGTAGCTTAAGAAATGTCATCAACGTTGCATTGAGCACAATTTCCAACTTCCACAATCTTGGTTTGGCTTGGTGCTGCTGTGTCTCAGTTTCACTGATTTTGTGGTGATTGTCTCTTTCCTGCATTAAATGACGGTGTTCTCTTTCTTATTATCTTCTTACAATTCAGTGAACTTGAGGTTTTCTCCTTTTCTGTCCTTGCTCAAGCTGCCAGGAGATTCTTCACAAACCTGAATTAGGCAGTAGCTGAAGTCACCCACCAGATGATGTCCCCCATGAAGCTGCTCAGGGTGAAGGTTTCCCTCTGTCCCCAAACTCCAAGTGAGGATGTGTGGCTGCTTGGCCAGTGCTGATGGAATCCCTGACGTGGTTTTACACTGCTGGAAGTGATCCATTGCTCTGCTGCAGCAGTGCAAATGTTTTGCCAGATGCAATTTTCCTGCTCTTGCTAAGGAAACAACAATGGCTTTTTAACAATGCAAATGAAGATCATCAGCATAATGATAGTTCTCTCAGCATTTGAAAAATTAAGTGTTTGACTTTTTTACAATTATAATGAAAGTATTAGTAGGCCTTAATAACACTAAATAACAGTTCTTTCTATACTTCCAGTCAAAAGAACCTCAAATATTTTATAGATTTTTTTTTCTCCTGGATTCTAAATCCCCTAAAGATAATAATTTAACAGAAACATGTAAAATTGTATGCATTAAATGATTTTTGCCTCTTTCTTTGTGTGACAGATGGCTAAATAATCTTGTCAATTGTTTGGGAACTTGAATTTTGTGAACTACTGTGGCTCAGTGTCAGCCATCATATATACAAAGGTTCAGTTTTGGAAAATATTTTATTGTAAGGAGTTTTTCCTTTAAGAAAACCACTGAGGACATATAATGTATTTTAAATTGATTGCTGGATCTTCCCAAGATCTCTATCCTGAGGACTGATGGCCAGGACATTTTGGTTTATCATATTTCATATGCCCAAGGGGCAAATCCTCTTTAAGAGCTATGCAAACCTTAGTGTAATTAAAGACCAAATACTAGAAGAATATTAAAGAACAGAACTCCAAAACCACACTCTAAAGCCAGAGGTTGCTGAGGTGCATTTAAGGAAATAGTGGTGCATCAACCACTGATACAAATGTCCTAATATATTTATTTAAAAATATAACTGTGTTAGGCATTTCCTTGGGCGTCATCTGTGGATTGTGCTTTCTCACTTTAGGAAGATGCTGATGCTGCTTCTCTTTGCACAGCAGTATTCTCAGCAGCAGAAAATGCTCTTGTGGAATAAACTTTTTCCCCTTTGTGGCACTGCAATATTTCTCTCAGCTAATGTTAGTTATTCCATGGGAGATGGTCTTTGGGAACAGCCTGTTCCAGTGTGGATACAGGGGGAGCTTCCAGCAGCTTCTTACAGAAGCCACCCCGGTAGCCCCTTCTGCTACCTTAACCTAACCATGCAAACCCAAACCAGACTTCCAGGACAGGATTCCCAGCTTTTATGAGCTCTTTCTTGAAAAGCTTTCAGTCCTTGCTCAAAAATAAATAAAAAAGTGTCTAAGAGGTCACACATCTTGGGTTAGCTCCACTTTTTTGGCACTTGGCTGTTCTTCAGAATGCACTGCCAAAGTCTGAATTTTTTCACTTCTCTGCCCTTGGTGACAGGACTTGAGGATTTGTCATATTTTCAATGGCCTCTCCCCCTGTACCATTCAATAGTGTTGGCTCCAGTGAGTTCACCTCATCAGAGTGTTTGTTTATTCTCTAATAAGGATAATTTTCCTGTGCACATCCTTTCTCCTTCTTATTCGTCATCTGCAGTCTGTGACTTTTCTAGTCACTAATGAGAGCTAGCAGAGGTGTGGTAATGTGTGGGGTTTTATTGCACTGTTGGAGCTGCAGCAGCACTCCTTTGCTGCAGTCAGTGATTTATCTGAGCAGGTGGTGCCAATTTCTCTGTTGTTTCTACCTGCAAACAATTGGAAATCAATGGCGTGTCTCGACCCTTTTTGTGGATAACACTGATTGTCTTGTCTGTAAAGGCTGCTTTTGTTTGTCTCTGCCTTAGAACCAGATGGGCCATTCTGTCTCAGATGTTTGGATTTTTTGAGGCATTTAAATCTGATCTTCCTGTGTTTGGGGATCCTTTTCCATGAAATATCATTATTTTTTATTATATGTAGCAGAGCACCCAAAACAACTAACCAATTCTGCTCTGATAGAGAACTGACTTGCACCAAGACTGCAGTGCTGACTGTTTAATCTGAAATTAGTCACAAAGTTCTCATGAATCTTTATTAGAAAATGTCTTTCTCATCTTTTTGTCAAGCTCAGTAGCCCTCAGGTTTCCTCAGTGCACTCTGTGTTAACTCGTGTAGGGGAGAGTAGCAAAGAAAATGCTTCAACATAGCAGCTGCTTCTGAATTAGCTTGTCAGGACCTGGGTGCCAACCAAAAGATAACCTGTCTGCAGCTGTACAGAGGAGCCATCCTGAAATCCCCTGCAGCTGTAGAAATTTTCACAGCTTTACCCATTCTGCAAGAAAATCAGTTAAAGGCAAAAACGGGTGTAAGTGTGTGTGTATGAGTGAAAGTAAGTTTGTGGTGGAGTGTGAGGAGGAAAAAGAGTTATGAATAAAAAAGATGTTTATGATTTCAACGCTCATTTTAGATCAGGAGAGTTAGCAGAGCTCTGTGTGATCTAGGTTTCCCAACTAGCTTTCCATAAGAGTGAAACCTGGTGGATGTTGATGGATTGGTGGGAACGTGCTGCTTCACAGAGTGCACAGTGGAAGGTCCATGGAGCCAGTTAAATTTGCAAAGGCTGACAAATTGTTTCCAGCATGTTTGCTGCTGAGACAAGACTTCTGCTGCTTGCTTGAAACGGCAAAACAAACAAGTGGCCAGGCTCTCTGTTGTGCAGGGTGGACTTTTAGGGAAGGGAATTGTACTGCTGGCTGTGAGGGGAGATGGAGTGTGCTTAGCCAGCTGTTGAACAGGAGCATGAAACCTTGGCTGGGTGAAAAATGTTGATGCTTTTATCGATAGGGCTCAGTAAACTGTAAAGTATATGCTGCCATCCATTTTCAATGCTATAAAATGCACACGTTAGCTCAGTCAGTTTAAAGCTGTGCTGCACTAATCTGTATTTCATTTCCCCAAACTTGTTTCAGCTAGTTTTTGTTTTTCAATTGCTCCCCTCAGATCTTTGTGGCAAATGAGAGAATTTTAATGCTATGCAGTATTTTAGCTTTTGAGGGTAGGTTAAATATTGATTTTAGTGTTAGAAAACAGAACCAGAGCTGCTGAAGGAATATTCTACAAAGATACTCTTTCAAAGTGACTTATCTGACATACAGAGTTTGTGTTGAAGAAATCATGGTCAATGAAACAACAAGATGCCAGCAAAATCCCAGGCAGTGAATTCAACTGGAATGTGATTGTTGTCCTTGCAGTGTGACACTGTGGAGACCAACACTAGCAGTGGATTCAAGAAGGGATTAAGTAAATTAATTAGGGATGGGATCGCTAAACCATCTCCTGAGTTCTGGGAAGTAGATTTTGTTACCATTTCTGTCTTTGGCTGGTTCTACAACCAGAGAAACTGAACACAATCTCTTGGAGCTTCCTGAGAATGTGGTTAAATTGGTTTGTACCTGCAAGAAAATGTGGATAGCTGTAGCTGTCAGCAACTGCAAAACCATTTTACAGAAAGGATTTTGTATGTGACACACCTGACCTTTATTTGGCAGAATATTGACTTGAGAGCAAAGACTTTTCAAACACTGGTCAAAAGTTCAGTGTGATTTTATTTATACATGATCATGGTTTCAAAGAAAAAGAGACACTATTTTGGCAAAAAAGACTTAAAATTTTAATTGGGAAGATAATAAAGTATATGGTATTTAAAATTAGGAAGACTTAATTTATCTGTTTTGAAGCATTATGAATTACTGTAAGAGTAAATGCAAAGAACAGATAAATAGGTAAAATGAAAACTTCACTCACTGGGGTTTTTTTTTAGGTTTTCCATAACATGGAACAGCTTACATAGAGAAATTCTGTTTTCTTTAACCAGGTTTATGGTTAAAGAAAAATGCTTATCCCAGCTTGTATAAAAGAGAAATTATAGAATGGCTCTTACACCAAAATCTTAATCAGCATTGTAATTGTTATCATTATTATAATACTATTTTATTAATTCCAAGGCTGTTTTTACTGGGCTTCTTCACTGAAGAAAATTCCTTCAGCTGCTAGATTTGGCTGAAGAGCCCTCGTGCTTTTTCTACAACCATTCACCTCAAATCATCTCTGGGAGGTGTTCTAACCCATTTGGCAGGATCTCTCTCTGTTTTTCCCTTTTTGCAGCTGTTCAGTTTTGTATAAATATTTAAATATTCACTAGAAAAGGTGTTGGCACTCAGGTGCTGCCCCTGCCAGCCCAGTGCCCTGACCCCAAAGCTATAAACTCATTTTCAGTGCTATTTGTCCCAATGAATATTTCAGAGTTTCATGTAAAATTGAACAGTGAGAAGAGGACTGACTTTGGGAGATCTCTTGCAGCATGGAAACAACGTTCCTGCCATCCTGGGAAAGAGGGAGAATGAAGTTCATCGTGGGGACATTAAATATGAGGTGAATTTGAACAAGAATCATCTCACACAGAAGAGTCACAACTTTTTTAAACTCAGCTATAAGGGAGTTTCTTGCTGCTCTTTGTGTTTTAATTTTTTTTTTTTTTTTTTTTTTTTTTTTTTTTTGCCAAATCCCCTTGGGATCACTTTTACTTTTTCAAATCAAATACTTATTGATTTGTTGGAAACTTGAAAACATTTTAGTGCTAAGGCAAGAAAGAGGATTTCTTTTATGTAGAGCCTGTAATTCACATTATGGTTTGATGTGCCGTTGCTTTGTAACCTGCTATTGAAAACTGTCCCCAAGCCAAGCACCAAGAGCAGGAGAAATGAGAATTTATAGTGTATAAATTATATATAATATGTAGTGTATAAATTCAGAACTACAATAGGGTATTCCCATGCCAAATAATATCTTGTGTGCGTGTGAAATTATAAAAGGAAATTAAGCGAAAATACTGTTGAAATTTCCATATGTTATCACAAAAGCATAGTATTAAGCATTCAAGTGTTTTTCAGTAACTTTTCATTTCTCCATTTCCAATGTTCTGCCAAAGCTGTCCACAGTGTTTTGCTCCTGTCCTGTGATACATAGAAAAAGAGAGGCAAGAGGATTAACAGTTGAAAAATTAAATCATAGCTTTAGCTAGATATCAAGAAACAACTCTTGGGAAAATTGAGTATGAGGTGTTTTTTAAATTTTGAATTTAAAAACTGAATCAAATCTTTATGTCATCTGTAATTTGACAGCAACTATTTGCATGTATCCCTATATACAGATAGGAACAATTTCTGGGTGCTCTTTCCTCTTACTATCTTGCATTTTGGAAAATCAACACTTTTCATTTTTCTAAGCTTTTTATCTGCTTACACTTTCAAGTTAGTTAAGTGCATTCTTCTAAGAGGAAAGACAAATTTACAAAGAAGAAAAAGCAAAAGCATTCATAAGAGCTAAGAATACTGAGATTATACTTGAAAGTGTGTTTTGGATGGGGACTTCATTCCAAGAAGATCATTTGCCTCGTGAGTTCCTGTTACCTCTTTGGGAATACACTGACATTTTTTTCCTGAAGTGAACTAATAAATGTTTGTCTTTCTCAACTCTGTCCAGCTAAATCAAACTCACTCCTTTTCCCTCTTCCCTGGGGAAGTCTGAGGAAGGAAAGTGTATTCTTTCTCTGGAATTCTGCTCCCAACCCTGGTTAGCTGGAGGTGAGAAAATCTGCACACCCTGTGCTGAGCCTGGTGAAGTCAACTGGGAAGCAGTTTATTTCACTGAGAAATAATGTGTTTACAATGGACTCTCCCAGCTCTTTATGTTCACAAGTCACTGCATGCAAATTTCAGAGATGGATTTTTTCCATTCCTTTGGACTCCTTGCAGCCCTTTCTACCAGGGCAGATGGGTGTAAAAATCAACTGATGTCACTTTAGACACTGGGCATGAGCCAGATGACACTTTTTAAACAACTGTGTAAAACCACATCTGGTGTAATTTTGTCTCCTGAATATAATAAAGCGCAGAGGAATGATGACAGATTTCTAAGATGCACATCAATAAGATTAAATGGTGACTTCTTAAAAGCAATTAGGCCACAGTTTAAATATTGCACTCACCTCCACACCCAATAAATGTACTGAGTATTTATTTTTTCACTAATCAAGGCAGGGTATTACTGAAAGTACTCCAATTTATAAATATTTACAAATAATTCAGATTCAAATAATTATAAATATTTACAAATAATTCAGATTCTAATTCAGATCTATAAATTTTTACAAATAATTCAGATGTAAGTCAATCTGACTAATTTCCTTGGGGTGCTTTTGTGGTTTCTTGCTGTGTTCTTTAATTGAACACAGATATAGGAAAGCAAACTCCATACTTCTTTACCTCCCATATAGCACATCTTTGTTCTACCTTTTAAATTTATTTGCTAAAAAAAAGTCGTGTCTAAGAATATTACAGAATGAGAAGAGGTGATGGGACTACTGGAAAATATGGTGCTTTTTAAGTTGGAATGTTTGGGAATGTTAAAGAAGCAAAATTGTTATTTTACCCTGATGCTGGAATATTGTTTGGCATCTGGTAGGCTCCGTTCAGTCATCTGTATTTAGGTACATTAAATATCCAGGGACTTGTCAGTTTACAAACTGTAGGCAGGTTAACTCTGTATGCTGGGAATGCTTTGATCTGGTCCACCAAGCAGTTTAAGAGGAAGCACGAGGCATGGGAGCCCTGCTCAGCCTGGCTGAGGCAGCTCCTGCTTCAAAGTCTGGAAAACCTCACGGAGAAATGTTTTCTGTCCAACAGAACATTTTTCTGCTCACTAACAGCCAATTTGGGTGAATCTGCTGTGTGCTCCTCAGAGTGCTCCAGCTCCCAGGAACAGACAGCAAATGTGTTTCAGGGAGAGAAAGAAACTCTTCTTTTAAGTCTGTTTTCATCTCCTGTGCATGTTTCACCCACGGGCCTACGTTTGGAAACAAGTGAGCACAGCTTTTCCTCAATGCAGCCTTAGATGGTTTCTTCTGAGAGATGACAACTACACCTACACCAGCCAGAATTACTATTTCATATCCCTTAGAACCTGTCCTCATTCAGCTCCCTTCCACTGGTGCAAGCTCCTCTTCAACTCCTTCTCATGTAATTTGAAGTAGAATTTTGTCCTGCTGCCTGCTGTGGGGACATCTACAGAATAAACATCTGGTATTTCAAAATGTTTAGGTTTGCTGTACCCTTCGAGGTATTTTACAATAATAAAGCTAATGATTTACTGTGCTGAAGGTCCACATTTGAATGGCTGAATGCTACAGGATCTTGGAAAGGCTTGTGTGTAGAGTAAACCACTTATAGGTGAGGAACAAGATGTGTGACATCAAACCATCACAAGAAAGTGGTTGGTTTTCCACTTTCTTGCAAGATTTTGCCAATGAAACTGCTTTATAACTTCTCAGTGATGCATCATGCCTGAAGATGCTGTTTTATTCCTGAATTTAACCACATAGATTCTCTATGAGTTTCTACCAACATTAAACTGTAAAGGGAGATACACACTGAAGTGAACACCCCAAAACTTATCATTTACTAAAATGATGAAATGTCCCCATTGCATCCTTCCCATGTGTATCTGAAGAGGACAGCTCAGTTTAGTTGACAGTAGTCTCAGTAACATTTTTTCTCTGCTATATTTTTATGCTAGGTCAAAACGTGCATTTTAAGTAGATTCATTACCAAGAGTTCGACATTCAAGAGCAGTCTTAAAATAGAAAAACGTTGTGCGTGCAAAAAAAAAAAAAAAAGAAGGCATAAATAAAAAATGTAAGCTCTAAAAATAAATACTTGCTTTTCTTTTGCTTTATATGCAAGAAATGTAAAAACATTTTTTGAGGTTGTCAATTAGTGCATTGTACCTTTCTGTGTGAACGTTTGTAGACAGAAAGTTGCTACAGTTCCTGATGGGTTGTATGTGGCTCTGAATCATACAGCACAGTCAGTATTAGTCTTGTAAATCATAGCAATAAATAGAGACTGTCTAGGCAGTATAAAGAGAAAGAGAGGAAATTCTCTCATAACCAAAAGGTTTTTTTGATTATGAGCCTTTTTGCTTCCTCTTTCATTAACCAAAGAACTTCATCTACCTCTGCTTTTTCTTTTCTGGGACAGGGACAGTGTGATTATACCTTGTTTTCTCACTGGTTCTTATTTTTGAATTGGCAAATTCAGTTTTGCTTACATTATTGAGAGCTGTTGGACTGGCTGTGAAAATAGAAGATTCCTGTAAAATTATTTCTCAATTGGTGTAAAAGCATTCTAGTTTTTCTGTTAAGTATTTATGTGCTATTGCTATTAATTTGAGGCTTGAGATACATTTTGAAGATTTTTTTTTTCTTCTTAAGATATTTAGATAATTCCAAGACATATCTCTATGGCCAAGAAATAGAATAATCTTCTGGTTTTTATTCTATCACATTTTAAATACATTAGATTAAACTGTATTTAGCCTCTGTTCTCTATGCATTATGTAATTCAATATAGGTAATAGTCTGGTTAATGGGTATCTAAATGTTCTTGTTAGGCTCAGTTACATATTAAACCAAAAATTCTGGCTCAAAAAACTTTTGTAACTATTCAAACAAAGATATGTGATTAATGCCACTTCTTGTAGCCTCAGTGCTCAGCTTCGCAAAGGTTATTTATGGGATTAATTAAATCAGCAATGTGCTATTTGCCATGTGTCTGCCATAAAAATAAACTGCTTAAAAGCTCCAAAGAGCACAGGATGCCTGTGGCAAAACCTCAGTCTGAACAGACAGCCTGATCTCATTTCCAAGTGATCTTTCCACCCTTCTAAAGGGGAATGCACATTTCTGTTGTACAGTAAGTTCTGTCCTAGCTCCTGTGGTTTGAAAATGAACCAGCACACAGCTCGGGCTGTGGGATCAGTATGGATTTAATTGAGCTGCTCAAAGGTTTTCACTGAGAGGAAAATTTAGATTCTAATTAAACCGTATCAGCTAACTGGACTCTTCATTTTTCCTGGACAGTACTTCAGAGTTCTTCTCTGCCTGACAACATGCTGCAGTGCACTCTGCTGAAATGAAAAAGCACTTCTAATTTAGTGTGGCAACTTTCTTATGCAAAGTGCTCCCGAGTTCTGGGGAAGAGTTAATATTCATATTTTTTGCTTTGTACTTCACAGGTTTTAATCTGATAGCAACACATCAGTGGAAATGAGATTTAAGGGTTGTTAGAGAACCAGGTGTGTCTCCTCTGCATACAATAGATTTTTGTCAAGACATTCTGTAAACAAGGACATCTTTGGTGTATATAAAATTATTTTGGATTTCAATTTCCAACACCTTGTTTTTGATAATGCATTGAGATTGTACACTTTTTATGAGTAGCAATTCACAGTGACATTCTGGCTTGTAAGAGAGGACAGGAACCTGCCACAATCCTGTCATCCATTGAGATCATGCTTTTACTCTAAAATGGCTTAAAATCTCATACAGAATGATAAATGTTATTATCGGAATGAATTTATTTCCTCACATCCATTAAGGACCTAAGGCTCTTGCAAGGTCTCAGAATAGTTTGGGCTTGAGATCCTGATCGTTCAAGCCTTTATTTCTTCCTTCTTTCATCTGCACATAATGAGACTCACCATTATTCCTGCACTTTTACAAGACTTTGGGGGTCTTAAAGAGTATTTGTTCTGTTGGCTTTCCCTGATGTGGCTGGGAAAAGGCTTTGTGTGCTGAGCAGGGCAGTGAGTGCACTCTGTGGAAAGAAGGAAGCAGAAGAGCAAGGGCTGTAATGGATAAGTAGGAGCAGTGTGTGGGATTGGCAGTTCTTAATTCCCCTGCTGTGGAGACTGGGCTGCATGATACTGAGGGGAAAAATCAATTAAATGCTTAGGGCTGATAAAATTCTCATTAGCATCATCTCAAAACCCTGAGTCAACCAGGGTAGCAGGGCTTGAAGACAGGGAAAGGTGAAGAAAGGGGAACGGGAAATTCTTTTGGAAAGGCAGTAGTTCCTGGGAATATCCTAGTTATTGGTCTGTACCAATTGATTTCTAGTCCTTCCTCTTCCTATTGATCCCTGAAAAATCATGGAGGACTCAAGAGATTTTAGGATGAGTCCAAGTTTCTCTTGCACTTCTCTGTTCTTCAGTTCAGGAAAGGACTTTGATCAGAAAATTACTTTTGTGGTTTTTTTTACTTCAGCAATTGCACATAAGGACATAAAAGCTGATTGACAAAGCCCATGTTTTTTATGCTGTTCCTTAGGTAACTTTCAAAAAAAAAAAAAACCAAAAAAAAAAAAAAAAAAAAACCAAAAAAAAAAAAAAACAAAAAACCCAGATTCTAAGATCTCTGACAAATGAGAAAAGCATCAGTTTTGCCTCTGCATCTCCCAAGTGCTTGGTGTTTCTGGCAAAAACTGGATTTCTGGTTTTGCCTCTGTGGGATTTTGCCCATTCCAGAAAAGGGATTTGTGACCATATTTCACAGGTGTGCTGCCCCCCTGATTAATCATCACAGTTTTCCCAGCTGCTCCTCCTGGTGGGAATGAGAGGGGAGAAAAAGGGGGTGCAATGGGTGAACAAAATTATTGAGTAACTGCACCTTCCTCCACATACCTAAGGAAGAAAAGCTAATCTGAATAAAAGCTGTTGGTGCCAGTGGCTTTTGTGTAGAAAACACAATCAGGCACATGGAAAATAAAATCAAGTACCTGGCACAAGCTTCTGGGGAGTCTTAAGACCAGAACAAAGCTCTAATCAGCTATTAATATTTCATATAACTATTCTCCTAACTTCAGTGCTTCCAAAATGGGTAAGAAAAATCTTCTTACCATCAAAGCCACTGAAATAATATGTATTTAATATGCAAATAGGCCTCTGTCTCCTGTTACTCTGATGTTCTAGTTCTTAAAAAATGTGCATGTGCAAGCAATATAGGTCACAGTATAAATGGGAGCAAAAATTGCTCTTCTTGTAATATTCATTGCTATGAAGACAGATTAATAAAATTATAATTTAAATAATCTCTCTTTTAACAGGAAAAATTTGGGATTAAAACCATATTTTTCTTCTCTCTGTCATCTTTCCTCAAGTCCCATAGTAAATGTCAGAATATTCTGCACTATATAAGCTTTCCTTTAATATTTCACACTGATTCTCAGGAAGGATATTTTGGGAAGCAATCCTCCTTGACTAATCTGGGATAGAGATTTTTTTTTTTTTTTTAAATATTGACCAGCACCTGACCTTTAAACGAAGGCAGCTGTGCCAGCCTTGGAGGGAAGCTGTTGTGCTTTGCCAGATGGTAAAGCTGATGATATTTTTTTGGTGGTTGCTTATTTTAGAGGGGGTGCTGTAGGGATATTTTAGTTCTTTTCTGTCTGTGTCCATTTGAGCCTCCTCCCCCCAGCTACTCTTTGATTTGGTGTTGATTTTTTCCTTCCCTCTGCCTTCAAAAGCCATCTCTGAAGCCTTGGTTATTTCCTGGTAAGGAGCTGTACAAGTGGGAGTAACGACCTGGGCCAAAGTAAATATGGATTATAACATTACTACCAAGATGTTCTGGCAGGATGAAACCTTTTGCTGCAATTACTGACTTTCCAGCAATATAAGTGAGATCAAAATCTACATCTGAAACTGCTGAGAGATTCTTTTCCCTAATGTGATGAAAACTGTCAAGTGCAAAGGAGTTTCTGTCGATTCATGGTGTGACTTCAATGCTGGCTATACAGAATCAAAACTTGTTTTCCTCAGCTATCAGAATGTTTCCCCATTTTTTGATCTTCTGACAGTAAAATAAATCTTATCTTCTTCACTAACAAGAAAGAGAAGAAGTCTGTCACAAAGACTGGTAATGCTTTTATAGTTCCTTCAGTGCTGTGCCAGAGAGAAGCTTCAGAGACATGAGAGAAGAAAATAGAAATTGTGTGGCTCAAAGCTCTTAGGAGCTTGGCGCTTCCACAGTTAACAGCATTAAAAATGCTATTTTATTACTGCCTAGAGAGTTCTTGTTTTCTAAATAAAGAAATTAAGTGCTTATTAATGGAGTTTATTTCAAGTAGTAACAATTTTGTGCGATCCTTTTCCCCTGTCACATTATGTAGCATTTAATGGTGTTTGGTTGCAATGTTTTAAGCATTTCAGGCTCCTTAACATTTCAAACAACAGAAATTATGTGGAAAGAAGAAAAGCAGTTATCACAAGAGAGGTTTTATGTACTAAATATGCTGGTGAACAGAATTAAAGCTCTATAAAATATCAGATTTCAAAACATGAGTGAAAAATTAATTAGAAATCCTTCTTTATGAGTTAATATTATTTACCTAAAAATGATACCCCTTCAATCACTGGCTGAAAGTAAAACATTAAGTGTTCTATAGAAGTAGATTAATCATGTCTCATAAGAGAGGGAAATTATTTTAATGGCAAATCCATTATTTTCATTTTTGTTCCATAACAGAGCTTTATGAGGTATATATTTTTAAAAAATGTTGCTCATGGGCAAGTTCACTTGCTGAAGAGATATTGACTGAAATAATTTTTAGCTCTCAACACACACTTTTACCTTGCTGCCTGAAGCACACCTTCAAGACAGTGCAGCATAGTGTCCTGCCTGCTCTGTCAGTACTGGTGATAAACATCAAGACTTTCAGAGGGGTCTTCCCTGCTTTTATTCACATATGAAGGGAATTTCCTTCCCATGCTTGACTGCTGCTTTCTGGCCTAATAATACAGCCAGCAGTCTTCCATGTGTAGAAAATATATATATATACACACAGTGTCACCATACAATTTCAGAAAGCTTCAATCCAGAGTAACCTGGCACCACTTCAGGAGGCTGCAAGTGTCTCTTGTCCTTCAGCCCACCCTTTTATCTCCTCCTGCTGATGCACGGCACCTGTGTGCCTCTGCTCCCCTGTGGATGCTCAGCACACCTGGGCACTCCATGGCTCCTCACCTTCAATTGCATTCACCTGTCCTGCACAGCTGCAGCCCATTAGGGATGAGGCTCAGCCCCACTCCCATCAGCACACACTGAGTGCCCGCAGTTTTACTCATCGTTTCAGCTGATCCTTGACTCATTTCAAGGAGCAGTTTTCTGCTAAAGCTTTAGGATTTGCTTCCCTTGTTGGCGAACTTCCCTTATTATATGGTTCCTTTTAAAAATATTCTTGTATCTCATCCACTGCTTGTTGTAGGAGTTCAGATTTTTTATTTTTTTTTTGGTGTGTTTCTCACAGCCTTTACGTGGCATTCTTCTAGTAAATACTTCCATAAAAGTTAGCACAATCTCATCCAAAGGCTGAAAGTGAAGGTTTCTGTTAAGGAAGTGGTGATTCCTCTATAGCCAATGACAAAGAGTCATTGTTTTCTTTTAAATATATTACTCATAAGTTTTCCTATTTTAATTTAAGAGAAACAATATTTTCAGAGAAATAGAAGCCCTGTTAATCAAAGAGAACCAGGAGTAGACAAAATTAGAGTTTACAAATTTCTAAATACCTGCTTCTATCTGGCAACTAATGAATATTTTTAACTTGGTATTGTTAATTACCCAGTATTCTAATTGACAAATGTAATTTCAACCCTTGAACTTTTAATATCAAAATTTAGAATGGGCTCCCATGTCACTTGTTGGTTATAAGAACATTTTATTTTTTGCTTCAGAATTCACTGATACAGTAATGTGTGTGTTTATTCCTCTCATAAGATCTTGACAACTTTTTTGACTGTATTCCAAGTAATTACCTAACTTTTTAATTGTTTTGCTATTTCCAGAGGTTAGAGACAACAGCATGGCTGCAAAACATTCCCAGTGTCAAAATCAATTGCTTAGGGGGAAGGAGAGAATATTATGAATTTTCTTCTGCCAGCTGAACACTTCCTATGTCACATAGAAGAAAATACAGAATTAGAGACTCCAAGGAACAAAAGTTCTGTGGTAAAGGGAGCAGCTCCTCTGGTCTTGCAGGAAATCAAACTTCAACCAGGTCCTCTGCTGCCACAACATCACCATTAACCCTTCTGGGAAGAAAAAAAAAAAACCTTCCTAGCTGCTCTACCTGGGCTTTATTTGCTTTGTATCAAGGCCAGAATGATTTAATGAGCTTCAGGTGGGCTGAGTGAGCTGTCTCACTGTGCAAGAAGTATTCCACTACCCTGGGTTGATGGCAAAACAGCTTTTTTTTTTCTTGATAGTTTTTTTTGTTTGTTTGTTTTTTTTTTTCTTTTTTTTTTTCCTGGTTTTGGATGTACCTTCACTGCAAATTCAAAGAAGAAGGGCTGCATTCAAGGAAATTAAAGGTCAGTCCTAAAGCTGTGTTTTTAAAGTTTGGCTAAAGCCATGTGTTCTTCTGATGTAATAATTCTTTTTTGAGTATGTGCATTAAATATCTAAGTATTTGTCTGAGTGTGGGCCTATAGCTTTTTGCTATTTCCTCTCACTCTTCCTCATGTATTTCATATTTGAAATTTTTTTATGGTAAATGTTTAAGATATTTTGTCATTTGTTCCTAATTACTATTTAAATTCTGAACTGGAGGGGAATGGCAGCAAGGTATAAAGGGAATTTGTTCTATGTCATGGGGGGCTGTATGTTATGGTGGACCAAATAATTTTTCAGTCTCTTTTAATATGAGTCCCTCCAACTGAACAGGATGACTCTTTCATACACTGACACATTTGTTTCTTTAGTAGCATGTATTCTGAGGAGATTTTTGAGATATTTTTTGCAAGTTGAAGGGTAGAACTGTGACTCACACAGTGTGATTTCCCTTGATTATTTTAGGTATGATATCCTGGGACTGGATGAGAAAATGTTATCTCACTATTTACACAGGATTAGGAAAAAAAGTATGATTATGTGGTACATAAAAAAAAGGTAATTTTATGTTTAGGGGTTCATTACTTCTTTGCTTTTGCAGGATTTTTAAAATAGAAGATCAGGTTGTCCGTAGTACTTGTAAAACACACTTTATGACCACTTTGTGTTCTGCTTGCTTTGTGTTGCTAGCTTGCTCTTCTTGGAATTATTTATGCTTTTTTAAGTAGCTTCAGAAACTCTCCTGTCTAAATCTGGAAGTAACATTTGCTTTTCAGATGATCAGTGCTCTTTATTTAAGAAGCTGGTGTTATAGTAGAGCAGATATTTGTGAGTTTTTACTGAACAAACTGAAGTTGCTCAATGCTGGCTTGTTTATTCCCGTTTCTGGCTTTTTACTGCCAGGTTTTGTAAGAGGTTTCCACTCAGTGTCTTCCAGCTGAAATTTAAAGCAAAATAGATTTGGGCTGTCTCCTTTAGGCTTCCTACTGAATTTCACTGCGTTACCTTGGAAGTGGTGGGATTTTTATTCTCTATTTTAGTAGGCAGGGTATTCAAAGGATTAGATTTTTTAATACATGATTTCTTACCTCTTCAGAGGTATAAAACTTTTTGTATGAATCTAGGCTGCCTTGTGAAATTTTTGTGAGGGTCGGTCCATTCATCCATCCATATGAAGTATTGTGATTTAAGAATATTTATAACATTCTCTCCCATATAAAGAGACTGCATCAATTTTAGCATTTTATATTTTAAGCTAAAAACGTTTTCCTGTTATACATATAAAACTACAGTAAAACATCTCAAGTTATCAACTCAAATAGACAAACAATAATCCAGCCATTCAGATAATTTGTTCAGATCTGATCTTGAGGGAATTTAGCCCAGACCTCCTGCCTGACTCCTTACAGCTGCATTTCCTAAGGAAGTCAAACTCGTTAGCAGTCACCAAGCACAGATCAGCTTCTGCCACTCAAGGTTAATTCTCATGCTGATGTCCCCTCTGGATAAGGTTGTTTTTGCTGCACTAGCAAGCTGAATCTGTGTATTATCAGAAGCTGAATAAATGAGGCATAGAAGGGAATGCTGAATATCTTCAAAGCAAACTAATGCATAAAATCACAAGTGAAACATGGTATCTTAAAATTTGTCATTTTCTTTGTAATAAACATGGTTTAACTTTATCTCTCGATTTCTCATGCCAGTGTCTGAAATACTGCACTATTGCATCTGAAATTGCTATACATTGCTTTTGTAATCTTCATATATTATCAATGGCTCATGAAATCCAGTAAGAGAAAACAGAAAAAGCAATCAGGCCCTGGATGGCTATAGATCTATCCATGAAGAAAAGATTACTAGCCACGCCTGTAAAATCAAATTAATTTCTTCCTTACCCCCCTGACAGTTCCAGCAACCTTTCCACTAAATTTGTAGGGATATGGACAGGGTCTTTCAGTGTCTACTCATTTTTCTCTTCTATGAATGGCTTAAAACCCAAATATGTAACATAGATAATCCTGAGAAAAAATAATCTTCAGGAAAAAGAAGAAAAAAGCCTCAACAGGAGGACCTTTTCCCCACTGTAATATTTTGCAAATATTATGAAATAGAAACCCTGCTAGTGGCTGCAAACGTAGAGATTTGGGCACAGCTATCTTTGTACACCTTACTAAATATTTTCAAATACTTTTTTTTTCCATTACAAGAATGTCTCTGCTTTCCTGCAGCTCATGGAAATGGAGGCATTGGTGCGGAGAGGAGAATAATATCATCCCCTATTTATTATTAACTTAGAATTTCTTACCCCTGTTTGATTCAAGTATTCTATTCCTCTGTCTTGGGTCAGGCAGTTAAAACTGTAAATAATTTACAAATAATTTAGGTTGATTTGGTTAATTCACAGGCAGAAGTAAAGACTGGTAACATTTTTAGTTGAAAGGGTAGGAGATGGTTTACATTCTGTTTCATATAGAAATAATGCTTAATGGCCTGTGCAGGATGTGTTATGCTGAATCTTTATTTCAATATAATGTGAAGGCTGGAGAGGAAAGCCATGCAAGCCTATTGAGGGATTCATGTGGGAATTACTGCTAGTGGCAATTAGCCAGGAACAGCACATGTTGTGTGCAGTGACTAGAGAGGGGGATGTAAGAGCAGGGAGAAATAAGGTACTTGTTTTATTTTGGTGTGGAAAGCTGTGTATGAACCCTGGGTGCCTGCTGTGGAACAGTTAAATACAGAGTGAAATAATCTTTTCTATTGCATTGGGAGAGACAACTTATTTCCTCTTGGGGCCTAGAAGTAGCACGTGCTATAAAATGCCATGTTAATCACGGTGAAGGAAAGAAAACAAATAATCTCAGGGCATCCATTCCTCAAATTTCTGGGCAGACAGATTGGTGCTGAGTGTGTGAAGGAGGCTGGGAAAGCCTGGGTTTCACTGGGGTAGTGTGAATGCCATGCTGACAGCTCTCTCTTGTGCTGGAGAGCTCCAGCTCAGAGGTTTCCACTCATCCCATTCAGTGGGAAGTTTTGGAGAGAGCAAAAGTTGGTCAGGTCCTACACTAGAGAGGAAAATCCACCCATCTTTGCCAGACAGCTCAGCTCTGAAGGTGTTGCTGTCCTGCTCTGCCCAAATGGACCTTGCCCTGGTGATCAGACAGATGCTTTTGGATGACATCCACGCAAAGCTCGTGCAGAATTCACCTCTGATAATATAAATTGCACAGGCTTGTGTCGGTGGGGGTTACCCAGCCATGAGTAACTTTTAAACTCTAGTTACACTTGACAATAAAGCAGTAATTATTGATAATATTTTCAATTATTTTCTACCCTCCAAAACCCAACCATCCAACCAAACAAAACCCCAACTCAGACTTTATTTTTTGTTTCCTTCTGTTTCCTAAACTACATCTCAGGTTCTGTCTACAGCTGGTGCTCTGCAATACACTTAATTTTTTTTATGGTGTACTTAGATCAGATGCTGTTCTGTATGCTCACTGACTCATTACTTATATAAGATTAACAAAGTGCTCCAGGGGAAAATATTTAGCTGATGATTTGCACCAAATTTTGTCTCTGATACTATTTGTTTGTGGTTTATTTTATTTAACAACAACAACAAAAAAAGGGCAAAATCATCCATTTCTGCCTCATTACTTTGGCACCCATTTAGGGTAACCACTACAGGTTCTGGTAATGTATTCAAAACACATATAAAATGTGTGAAATTCCATGTACATACATTCATGATTAACTCTTCCATACTGACTTGGACTTTGTTACACTTTTCAAAACCATTTTGTATGAGTGAGGCTTTCCTTTTGTAAAAAAAGAGTTGGTAAATATTAGGTTTTTTTTTTTTCAGTTTGTTTTGATTTTGGCTTTCTCTCCAAAAAGGTTTCGCAGCCTTGGAAGGGAGGACATCAGTCCTTAAAGAATATTTCAAACCTATGCAATCAGTAAGAGTTTCTTCCCTCTGTGAGAGGTTTCTTTTCAAGTCCTGTGACCCTTTATTTACCTCATGGCAGTATATTGGAGAATATTTAAAGTGCAGCTTCTTCCAATTTGTGCTGTTAAAAAGTGCTTTAAAAGTTTGTGCTGTTGTGAAACAGAAGCATAAAATGAACAATTATTTTTGCGAATTATTTAGCCAAAAAATTCTTAATTCTCAAAAATATTTTGTATTATCAGGGCAGAAACAATGTGCTATTGCAAAAATATTGTTTAAAATATATGTGTGCTCTGAAAATAAAAATGCATAATAAGCACACCTGGTCCTTGACTTGTTGATGGGCCCTTAGGTCACGAGAAAGAATTGCAAAAGTTTAAGTAGTTCAGAAATAGTAAGGGTTTCTGGTAGGTAATCCCCATTGTCAAAATGTAATGTCTTTTGTGAGGAAGATATGTTGATTCCTTCCCATTCCGAGGGAACTTAAATCTGTAAATACTGTACTTCCAAAACCTTGCAGAAAATTGAGATGAAGCAGCTTCTCCCTATTTTGGATGAGCTAAAGAAGAAAGAGATAAATAAAGAAAAAAAGAGCTAAATAAGAAACAAATAATATAGATAAAATAAATAACGAATAATTAAAGAAAGAAAGAAAATAAAGCATTTATTTAATAGATAAATTAAAAATTAATAAATAAAACCAGAGGAAGACACTTCTGTCCAGCCACTGTAGTCTCTCTCTGGGAGAGAGGAAGGAAACATGAATTTCTCCATTGTTCTGACATCTTTTCTAAGCACAGCAGGTGATGTGTCCTACAGGCGTAAAGTATGAGAACAAATAAACCCAAAGTTGCTCAGATTCATAGCGGAATAAAACCAGGCTTGCTGGATTTTTAAATTAGAAGATATTTTCCAAGGTTATTAAACCAAAAGAACAACAAAGGAAATGAAGTGCTCAGCTAATTTCTGGCATCTCAAATAATGATCTTATACCTTGGTCCCAGTGAGTCTTGCACAGCACACGTTCTGTCAATATATGGAGGAGATATTAAAAAATGACTTCTCAATGTGCAGAAAGTTACTGTCACTGCATCAGGAAAAGCTGCCATCTTATGTGAGACTCTGGCTTTTTCATTCCTTGCTCTAAGCCTCCCTCCAAGTTGCTTTCAGGTGGATTTTGTATCCCTTGAATTTGGAGAGTCTTAAAGAACAAAGTGCAATGAAACTCCTGTTGTCCAGGAAATGCAAAGCAGTTGACAATTGCTATGCAATAGAGAGAAACAACAGAGAAAGGCACTCTGGCATGGAGAAATTAATGGAGATATATTTTCAATCATACAAAAAAAAAAGAAATCACCCAAAGAAATGAACTTATTGTCAGCTGGAATCCAAATGAGTTTTAAATTGATCACTTATTTATGGAAATTTCTAATTACTTTTTTCATAACTTATTAAATTTATCAGAAACAATTTCTTTTTCCAGACGGAATCCATGCACAATAATTATTGCTATGGTTCTTATATATCTCCTTCTGACAAAAGATTATTTTTCCACTATAGGATGGCGCAGCCAACTAGAATAATTTAGTGTACCATATTGTGCAGTAACTACACTGCTCCAAAATAGAGAAGCTGAGGTGCTCTTGCCAGTTCATACTCATTTTGCCTAAGAAAGGCTTTTTACTTTTAATTTGCTACAATCACAGTCTAATTTAGGTTGGAAAAGACCTTTAAGATCTTTGAGTCCAACCATTAATCCAGCACTGCCAAGTCCACCAGTGACCCATGTCCCCAAGTGCCACACCTGCACATTTTTAAATACCCCAGGGATGGTGACTCCACCACTGCCCTGGGCAGCCTCCTCCAGTGCTTGGCAATCCTTTTGAGGCAGAAATTTTACTCTATATTCAGTTTAAGGTGGTTCTTTCCCCAGCCTTTGCAGCTACCATGGAATTTCTTGAAACGGACTTGTCCAAGTTCAAAGCTACTTAAAATAAATTAAAACCAGTTTATTGCTCAAGTGTGATAAAGCAGTGAGTTCTTGGTTCCAGACAGGGAGGAAGAGGAGAAAACAAAAGCCCAAACATGTGAGCACTTCCTTTAAGCATGTGAAGAGTGACACACAGCCGATATTTTATTGAACTGGACCCAGTTTTCTGGGGCATGGCTGAGCTGTCTTTGTGAGCAGACGCTGGCTGGTGTCTGTACAGCACCACGTCACTTTGGGTAGCAGTTGCAGCATCCAGGTGTAGTTAAAATTTAATTCCATGCTGGGTGCAGTGTCCTGGCTCTCTGTTAAGGCAGTGGGGTAATGTCTTTGTAAACCAACATCTGTCTCACCCGAGTTTCTGACTTTTCTATAAATTTCTGATTTTGGCATTGCCTCCATTTGTGTTGTCATCAGTGCACCATGTGAAAGTATCTTTGACTTCACAGCAATTATTGCCCTGCTTATTGTCTCATTTTGTCAGCTGCTGTGTTTTGGTGACTCTTTGCAGCACCCTGCTCTTCAGTGGCTTCAGCTGGAGCTCACAGAACTGGCAGCTGTTAGCTCCCTCGTTTCTAAAGCTTTTTCACTCAAAGGACATTCAGACATGTGTTGTGTAGACACCAACATAATTATTTCCCCATCAGAGAACATATGTTTGTGGAACATATAGCATTGCCTCGTGTTACTCATTGTTCAACACATGCCAGAGATGTGTTTTTTTTTTTTTTCCCTAGCTTATGTCAGATATTTTAAAATACATATTTGTTTTAATATCTCCACATGCTCAACATTTCCTTTCCTGAAGTTAATGCTAAATTAATTGATTAACGAGCAGAAGTTGTTTTCTGTGCTTTTCTTTTGGATGAACAGGGCAATTGTGGCATCCTCACATATTTCATAAAAACCACTAACAATATCCTCAGTGAGTAAATAGGCTGCAGAGATGTGAAATCACATGTGGTAGTTGCCAAGGAATTTATGACAGAATATAAAGTAGATTTCTTTATATATTTTGTAACATTTTTAGGCCTGTGTTTTTTGGTTCTTTTTTTTTTTTAGCTAGTGGTGTACTTTGTCATGATGAGGACATTTTTTTTTCCTCCCAAAACCTTATTTAAAATAAGTTTTCTTAAACATATAACAAAAAACTTACTCCTGATCTGAATTATAATGAAGAATCTTATTAATGCTGTTTACATTGAAATATTTGCAAATAATATTTTACATTAGTTGGCATGACAATGTGCTTTCTGGCACTGCACACAGATGCTTTCTGCACTGATAATCAGTTCTGCTGAGGCACTTCAAAGCAAATACATCAGCAAAGAAAGCACCAGCTTTATCAGCTCCTGAAATTGCACGCACTGTGCTAAGCAAACATTGTAAATTATAAACTAATTTTATCTTCAGCAAAAGGAAGCTTTTATTCAAAACTGGAAAAAGTTAATAACAGTTAAAAACACTGTGAATTCATCAATGCCAGAGTCACGTGCACAGTTCCTGCACTGAAGGAAATACTTGCTGTTCCATTCAAGAGAACAGGCATTTTGATTGGAAAAAAAACTATTAGCATTTGTTAGTGCCATTTTCCAGGGAATGTTATTAAATGCCACCTCGTTCAAAACCAGAGATGGGTTAAGAAATTAAAACCCAAGCTGCAGGAGTGTGCAGTGCTGGTGTGTACAACACTTTTCCAAGGTAATCAGCATCTCCTGATGCTTCGTAAAATATAATCACCAGCCTTGATGTGGAAGAAAATTAATGTTATATATAGATACACACATATTATTTGGATATTGAAGGAGTTATGTTGGGCAGGTAGTGGGGGTGAGGGGAAGTGTGTTCAGCAGTTTTAGTGTTTTGAGGTCTGAAAGTGAGGAGTTGTGATGAAATCTTTAAGGTTATTAAGATGAAGTAAGAGATTATACATTCAGATCTTTTGGAGAACTTTGCAACAGGCACACAACACAATACATCTATACAAACTGCTTATGAAAATGGTTTTTTTCTTCTAATTATTTCTTACGTGTTCCTTGAAATATAGTAAGGGAGAATTGCATGTGTTGTAACTATTTTTTAATCTCTGTTATTTCAAATTTCCTGCAGCTTTCTCTGAGACTTAACGAAATGAAACTGTTCTTTCTTGGGCTCTGTGTGATAGTCTAATTATCAAGAAGTAAAGTTTTCTGTAGATATGGAAGGGTAAAAGGAGTATTGAAGTTGAGGAAAAGAAAATGAAATAATCATGCATCTTTATTAAGATGCAATAGCAATTTACTAACTTTATCAAATGTATAAATCTTTGTTGGAGTGCTCAAGAGGCATCAAACTCTGAAAATATGTTGTTCTTGTTTTAAGGCTAATGGACAGTGCTCTGCAATAATGCAGCCCTCCATTGCAATCATTTTTATTTTATTTTATTCTGAAGAGTATTGTGTAATCCAAACTGCAAAGTATGAGTAAACTAACTGAAAAGCAAGCTGACTTCTATTTTCACTTGTAAAAGTGAAAATAGAGTTTAAAATAGTTTTTTGCTGCTCTAGGAGGCATTGTTGGTTTTGGGAGGCCCATTAGAGTTTGGGAAAGCCACAAATGATCTGTTTATAGCAATGCATAACTTGCACTGTTTGCAAACGAGTGGTCATTTGCTGGGGTAACCCAGGCAGGCACAGGGAAATTGGAAGCTGGAAATAATGAGGATCATGATGAATCATTCTGAGAAGGCAGCTCACAGTGTAAACGCAGGAGAAAACTCAGACTTTTAAAGCCCTGTTCACCACAGGGAGACTTTAATTGGCTTTGCTTGACAGATATAAAAATGTATTGGATGTTTCTGTATTTATTTTAAAATTATTTCAGAACTAGTTCCATATACCTTTTTTTTTTCTTTTCTTTTTTAATTCCTTTCAATTTAACAGAATGAAAACAACCTGAACAGTGTGGAAATAGTAACTGGAGTTCAGTGTGGACTAAGAAAAGCTGTATTTTGAAAGCATTATATGTCAAACATGGCCATGGTTAGATCAGTCACTGTGCTTCTGTTCTGTGCCAGGCCGTGGTCCTTTGCCAGGCAGCTCTAGGTTGTTCGTGGGGTGGTTTTTTTCTGTTTGTTTTGATTTAATTGAACAGATAATCCAGTCTGGGACATGGAAAGGTGGAAAGAAAGCCCTAAGTAGCTGTGCATATATTACTCTCCTGAAACTGTTGTTGTACCTTCAGTGGGACACATAAAATGTGTTTTTATAACCACACATGTTTACTAGAAAGATGACAGATTATTAAGTTGTAGCCTCTGTTGCAGTCTTTTAAATGCTGTATGAGAATTAAGCGGGTAGGCACAGGTAAATCTATTTGTGCAGGCAAATATCAACACAGCAAAAGAGAATCAGGTTTGCATTTCAATGGCCAATGGAAAACAAACAAAAAATATGCTAAGGGCTGGTGCTCTGCTTTAATCCTGTTTCAGGAGAAAAAATAAAGAGAAGTGGGGCACGAGGCAGTCTTGAGAAAGCATCTTCGTGTTGACTTGCAGATAAAGAATTGCCAGAACAACTGAAAGACAAGCATTTTTAAAGGACAGGTTTCAAGGCAATTGTAATCCTTACCACAAAGAATGCTTATTGAGCACATTCATAAGGTATTACCAAGATGGTTGCTATCTTTCCTTTTTTTAGCAACTTTTAGAAACTTTATACTCTGGAATTAAATTACTGTCTCCTTGGAAGACAAAGTGAATGTTTTGTTCCAAAAGCATTCGCAGTGTAATGCATTAAATGAATGATAGAAAGAAGAGTACTGAAAACAGGAAAAGGCATACCCACCCAAGGTCGTATTGATTTGTTTTTATTTGCACGTTCTATAAATGACAGGCTTAGCTTAAAAAAAGGTTGGAATAGGTCTGGTATGGTGAACACAAAAATCAGGAAGCTGAAGTGTAAATTTATGCCTACCTAGACTGTGTTTGTGTGACTGCAGCCCTGCCACTATTGCTTTGCTCTGAACTTAAAAAATAAAAAATCTTACTGTTCCTTCTAAGATTGCAGTATAACAGGGCACCCATTTCCAATAGATACAGATTTCCTTTACCTATAGATTAGATCCTCTCTCTATAGATATAGATTTGCTATACATATAGAGTTCCTATATGTTACATCTGAATAAATAGACATCTTGATTTTTATTTATTTTTTTCATTTTGTCTGACTGCTTCTCCTTTAATTGAGAATTTAATGTCATGTCTGAATCTTTACATAATTCCCAATACCATTGTGAACGCTTAAGATTCATCTTTTAATTTCAATCCCAAGAAGCCTCAGGTTTTCTTCCTGTAAACATTTGTATGAAGCCACAGCAGTTCTTTATGCTTCAAAGGCTGTAATTACCAATGCAGCTCTCCACTATTTCAGCAAGAGAAATGTCAGAATTTTGCTTTCCACTGGTGCCAGCTGCTTACCTAAGTTCAGTCTTTTGTTGGATAAAAAATTATAAATAGACATGTTGGTAACGAGTCACACGGCGTGTTCATCACCTTGAACAGGGGCAGTGCGATTGTCATTGAGATTTTGATTCGACAGAGGATTCCTGCATAACACAGAATCCTTGTTGAAAACAGCACATAATGCAGAGTTGTTTCTTCTGCATTAAGACATCAGCAACCGAGGTTATTCTGGTCCTGTGACCAACATTGCTGAAGGAAAAAGAAAATAAGGAAAAATTGTCATCTACTTTTCTTTATAAAATAATGATTTTCACCTCCTTAAGTTATCCATTGCATATATTTACAAGCATGACTACATGAACCAAATGATCCTTAAACTTCAGAAGGGAAAAACCTTCTGAATGTTTGTTGTATTAAGGAGTAACTGGAGAGATATCCATCTAAACTATCCCAGACAAGCAAAATCCTGCATGCAGCCTCGTGAATTAGGACAATGTTTATTCCCACAGCCTTTGACTGTGCAAGATTTTAACACTTTAGAACAAACAAAACTTTAGAAAACAACTGTAATAGAACCAAACTTTTATACCTTTGAAAAATAGCTGTTGGAAAGACTTTTACCCAGAGGCTCAATTCCCTTCTCCTTCCACAGGGTAATTCCTTGTGTATTAAAAAAAACCAAAAAAAAAACCACAAAGCAAACTAACAAAGAGGGAGAATAAGCTGATAAATATAGTCGTGATGCTCATGCTCTGCCACAGCAAACATTACTATTCTGTTTTTATTACTGCCACCCGTGTACATTGTTAGATGTAGGGCACGAAGTGATGATGTCAGGTATGCACAGTCACTCACCTTTAGGCAGTGCAGTGTCCTGTAACGATGTGCACGAGGCCAAGGAGGGAATTAATCCACTTGTGTCAGAGTCCTAGGAGTGCTCGTCAAAGGGATGATTCCATTTCCCAAGGGCTGGGGATTTCTGTACCCAATCTCCCGCAGAAGTCCGCGTATGGGAAAGCAAAAATAATGAATTCATTCCTTGTATTTGTTTCCCAAAGGTCACCTGAGCATTCCTGTCTGAGAGCTCCCTGGCTATTGCACAAACATAGAAAATGGATGATTTCTCTGGTGTTTTATCTCATGGACTGTATCCCCTTTGTGCTGTTGATGGGTGTTTAGTATCAGGCTCTTCTAGAGAGCATAAATCAAACATTATACATGATAAATATTCACCACCTCATTGATGAGTTGGTAGCACATGTTTGGGTGTGCTGCCACGAGGGCCAGGGCACAGCAGCTAATTTTCACTGTAGATTAAATCTCCCCCTTCAAGTAATGAATGCCTTTGCAAGTTAACCAAAAGTTAAATTCCACTAGAAACAGGAAATCTGGAGGCAGAGACATTCAAAGATTTGAAATACAGACTCCCTTATGTTTTATCACCAAAATAAGCAGCTCTTACATTGTTAAAACAAATTGCTTATGTAGCAGCTATTTTGAACCTCACCGTTTGTGATTTAGCAAGCTTGGTCTAAAAAAAATAACTCTAGGTTTGCTCAGGTCCTTTCCTGACTGAATTTATTTTAAACAAGATCGGGAAAATGCTACCCTCATTGTGAAATATGTGGATTGTTGGAAAGTACCTCCTAGATGGATCCAAAGTGTTCTAACTTTCATTTGATTTGTGAGCTGTGACATGAGTAAAATGGGGCATTTTCTCTTCTCCTACGTAAAATGCTCTCTAATAACTTTGCTTTGCTTGTGGTTCTTTGCATGGTTTTATCAAGTGATTAACCTTCTTTATTATGTAAGAAATAATAGAAATTCTTTTCTTCTGATAGCTCTTCCAGAAAGAGAAGCTCATCTGAGCAGTGTGGCCTGCATGAAAAAGAAAAGAAATTAGATTTCCCATATTAAAAAGCTATATCATATAAATATTTTATTTTAATTAGGAAAAATACATTCATGCCTAATATTCTTCATGTATTTAATATTCTGGCCAGTCCTGGATGGCATTATCTTTCTCTGGCTTCCCATCCAATTCCAGAATATTAAAGAGTAACTGTGTTGGAAATAATGTAGGTTAGTTTGTGACTTGCATCACAAAAGATTCTCTCCACAGCATTGTCAATATATTATGTCACCCATCTCAGTGCACGTTCTACTTTACATCTTTCATACTACTTGTTTCTAAAAATGGCATCCCAAGCTCTTATTTACAAGACCATCTGGATGGTCGATGTGTAAAAGAACTTTGAAATTTGTAAGCATGAATTAATTACAGAACAAGTTGTGCTTTATTGAGTGCCTGTTTCTCGCTTTTCCTTATATCATACTTTACAGGAACCATAGATGACACAGTGAATTTCACAGGTAATTCTGGTTAAAAAAAAAAAAAAACAGCAAAAAAAACCCCAAAAAACCACCAACTTTGAATTATGGTAAATAGGGAATGAAACCTTAGGTGTTCACAAGAGACAAAACATTTCAAAATGCTGGTCCCTTGTGTGCTTCCATGGCTCATCCCATGCTGTTGCTGTCTCATGTCTACATCAGAGAGAATTTTATGCTTTTTAGGTGCAAAATTCCTTTAATTGATAGGAATTCTAAAAATGTTGATGGACTGGGAGAAGCAGTGGGAGGAGGAAACAGGAAATGAATAAATAAGGGATGCATTCATGCTGGCTGATTTGAGTAGGAGGGACAGATAACTTTTTAAGGTATTGAATGTTCTGGAGAGAAAACTTCAGTACTGCTTGGATAAGGAGAGTGAAAGTAGAATAGGAATAATGAAAGCTGCAGAAGAAAATGAGATTAGAACAAAGAACCAAAGAAAAAAGAGAAGAAGTGCATTAGGGATGTATTGGCTGCAAAGACAGAGAAATTATTTTTCTGGGGTGAAAAAATGAACGTATTACAGTAAATTTGTTTGAGAGGTAGAATGACATTAGGAATCCTCTACCTTCCTTTCCAGTCTAGACAGGAAATACCAGTGACAACCTCCAGCCAGAATATAGCACTCTTGGCAGGGTTAATTCATGAAGAAGTTGACAACCTACTGCTTTTATTGCATGAGATAAAAGTACATCTTTAATGTATCTGGTGGAGTGCTGTCTGGAGCAGCCTTGTTGATGATCTACGTGCATGTAGATATGACATGATGCAATTAAACCCCTGTTATTCATAGTCTTTAAAAGAGGAGATTATGCACAGGCTTCTCCTTTCCTGTTGTTTGTCCAATGTCAAATTAGCTCTCTTGTCCATATGCACTATGATACTGCCTGTAATTAAATAAGCATGCACTGTATTCCCACCAAACTGCTGTCTACTCTGGTGCTTTGCAGCTAAATCAGGGCTGGGAACATGCCTTGGATTTAAATCAGGAGTAGGGAAGAAAGCTGTCATCTGTGGGACAACAACACAATTGAAGAAGTTGGAAGTACAGCAAATGAGGCAAGGATTTAAAAGATTAAATGTGGCCTAATGGTAAAACGTGGTGGGCTGGATTTTGTCTAGTGATGGCTAAGACTAGCTCATGACAGGATGCCAAGCCTAGCCTTTTATGCTAAAAGTAGATACTGAGACTTTCAGAGCCAGGCAACACAACAATTTGGATTCAAAACAAAGAATTCTGCATTCATTCAAATTTCTTCTTTATTTCCTTGATCACTATGCAGTATCAAACCCACAGTTTTCACAGCCACTCTGTGGTCTTCCTTTCCTGCAGATTTACTTTGTGGATCTTCAGATCCATTCTGGACTTGCAGTTCTAGTTGCAATTAAAAGTGTTCTGAGACAATTATAGTTGTAGCTGCAATAAAAGACCCAGTATACCTCAAACTTGTTTGTCTTGATCAAATTAGGTGTTATTGCAATGTGATTAGATGTTTCCAACATATAGTTTATATTTTAGTCTTTCTTAATGCATCCATCTGTCAAGTACAGAAAAAAAATTGAAATGTACAACACACTTCTAGCTGAAGCAAGGATCTTCGTCCAAAACCTTCAAAGAAACCAATTATTCTTTCTTGAATGCTATGTTTGGGTGGTTTAAGGTCAAAAATGTGCAAGGTCACAAATGAAACTAAACCCCAAAAATACCAGGTGCAGAATCATGATCCATTCCAGGGGGTGACAGGATAATTGAGGTTGGCAGGGTCCTCTGCTGTACCGGTAAAATGCTGAAGTGTTTCTTCATGGCCATTCTGAACCCCTGTCATCTTGACTCCTGCCTGGGATCTGTTGCCATCCCACCCTACTGCTGTGAAGAGGCTCACATTGTCACTGGGGCTCCTTTCTCTGTTATTGTCTGTTGAGATTCATTTTGGAGGTAGAATTGGCCCAATTTGCAGGCACAGAACTATGTAAAGCAAATTTTGCCAGGGCTTGGCCACTCTTAGAGGGGTGAGGAGAACCTGGAGCAACATCTTGCAGTCTTTTTAATTGTACTCATTGTAGTCTCAATTACTTGCTTTGTGCCAAGAGGAATAACTGCATTTTACTTCAAGGGCATGAAAAAGAATCCTAGCACTTGAGTAGAGAGAGAATTGTGCATCCTAAATCTTTTCTGGTGATCCTGTGACCTGCTCCTCACTCATTCCCATGTGCGCTGCCTGATTTCGTGTATTGTTAATTTTAGTTCTTAGACAGGAGCCTGCCCAGCTGGATTATGCAGAAGAAAGAGGGCTTTTTTTTCTGCTTGCAGGTGAATGATCATAAGAACTCCAACAACCTGATTATCTTTTAAAAATACTTCTGCTACGGGTTTTTTTTTTTTCCCCACCATGTTATTGATAAAATTTCTGAAACAGCCAAAGTTAATGAAATGTGGCAATAGTTGGAATGCTGCAGGAAGCCGGCAAGAATAATAATTATTTCTTCTGAAAAAAAGAAAGTTAATGAGCATGTCAGTTAGTTGTATGCATTCAATGGTTTTTAAATCTTACCCTGTGAGTGTTCCCAATGAGAAGTGTGTTTAGTAAAAGTATAAACTTGTTTGTTCATGTGAGGAGGGGGGAGACTCGCTCCTCATTCCTCAGCCTAGAGCTTGATCTTTTCAGTCAGATCAATTTGCTGCATACATTTTCAATAATGCAGAAGGGCTTTTGCAGAATTGACTTTGTCTGCAGAAATTTTTCTTATTGTGCTTTGTGGTTGGTTGGTTGGTGGTTGCTCATAAATATACATCTGAGTGAAGGAGACTTTTTCCTCTTGTTCTTCTTGCTTTCCCTCTCTACTGTTTCCTGTGGTTGCTTGAGGTTTTCTGAGGACAGAGGATCTCCTGAGGTGAGGAGAAGAGCCCTTTCATTTGAAGATGTATTGCAGCTGGACTCAAAATCTTAAATAAGTTGACACATGAAAAAAAATAACAACTGGAATGATAAGAATCATTTACTGCCTTGAAGACCTTATAATGCAAATTGTCAATAAAAAAGAAATAGGAAGAAAGTGTTACACTGACAGCAACTAATAGACTGAGGCCCAGGGGGAAAGTAATATCTTTATACAGGATAGAGTTTATTTTTAGTTTAGTTTGGGGAGTTTTGGCTTTACTTGCCTGAGTGTCATGAGCTTGTTGTTTCTCTGCTGGTTTTAAGTTGTCTCTCACTCCCACGAACATCATCAGTGTGTCACTTCAACAGCAAAACTGGGTTTATGCCGTCCTTGACAATTAGTTTATCCACCATTTATGTACCATTTTTATGTACCATTTATGGCCCCCTCTCCCCCTGCATCCAGCTGTGCAATGCTCCAGCACAGCCCTGTGCTCCTGGGAAATCCCTCTCTCTAAAACAGGAACAGGCACAGCAGGTGATGATATGGGAAAGGAAACTCACTATGATAACTCTTTTCCTGGAAAGAAATACCTGAGGGATTTATGGAAGTGGGATATATCAAAGGTTTCTCTATGACTTCTAATTTTTACTGGAATTGAGCAGGGGAGCATCAGTTGTTCAAAACTGGATTTCTGCTCTGTTTAATGAGAATTTAGATGCAAATATTAAAACAGCTCTAGGCTTGATTCTCACAAATATCAACAGCCCACACAGGCCTGTTCTGGAAGAAACTTGAGTTGTTGGGGTTTTTTTTTTGTTGTTGTTTTGTTTTGTTTTCAGAATTTCAATCCATTTCTGATTCAGTATTGTGATATTTTGATAGTTCACATATTTTAACTCTCTCTTCTTGTCACTTATCCTAAAAGCTGAGTTTCAGTTTAAAATGTGTGTTAATACAATGGGTTGGAAGATGTTGTTTTATAAATGTCTAGTGAAACAAATAATTTACTGCTCCTTGGATTTTCTGAGGAGATGTTTATTTAAAACCAAAGCCTGATGTGGAATCAAGTGAGCTGGTGATAAAGGAACAGCAGCATAGATGATTTGCTTTTTTAGTTTTTAAGTTTACAAACTGTATTTCTACTGAATATAATAAAAGGCCACATTAAAACAAATAAATCAAAAGTTAATACATCGATAAATAGGGAGCAGTACTCTTATTAATAAATCCTAATCTTAACCAGTAAATACATCAATAAAGTAATTAAGATATTAGTTTGCATCTATCAACTGGATGGATAAAAAGTTTGTTGCATGAGGATAATTTCCAGAAAATATTTTAAAAAGTCAAAAATCAACTAAGCAGCATATAATTTTGTGAAACCTTGTATTTTATTGCCAGAATGTCAGCTATTCAGAAGAATTTTTTCTATTTTCCTGCAGACAGCTACAATACTCTATTGCAATCAGATTTTTTTGGTGAGATGATACTTTCCAAACATTCTGTTCTTTAATTTATTCTGTTCCAGCTGCAGCCAAGTTTATGTGGCAGATGGATTGTTGGAGCTAGGCACATTCTCTGCAGTTTTATGCCTAACTTTTACCACTGTGGAAAAAAAACAATCACCTGTGCAGAGCACAGTCCCCATTTTTACTTCCTTCTGGTCTGACTGAACTGGTGGTAAGAAGTTTTCCCTTCTCTCTGCTGTTTATTGGTGAAGAACAAGACATAATTTATTTTTTATAGGGCTTATATAGTGAGCTAAATGGTATGACACAAAGTATAAATTTATACTGGAAAGCAGATTTTTTTTTCTTGTAGTTCTTTTTCTGATTTCTTTACTATTTCTTTACTATTTTCACTATTCTTTATCCCTTCTCTCTTTGTCTCTGCTAGGTAGCAAGATGCTTGTTGAATGTAGCATAAAAGCAAAATTATTAATTTAAGAACAATAGTCAGTGACATCTACACTGGGACACACTTAAAAAGATTCAAACACTATGTTGTATAAATTTTTAAATGAAAATTTTTTAAATTAAAATGCTAGGAAATTTTATTTTCTATTACTGTGAATCTAGAAGCATCTTTGAGAAGCTGACGAGGGAATAAGTTGCTGGAATTGGAAGATTTCTTAGCATTTTATGGAAAAATGGCACCTAACATAGCTCATTCCACTACTTTTGCAAAGTTCTTCCATAATTAATTCTGTCCATCTGCTTCTCTTATTGCACTGAAGGTTGTGGCAGGATTTACTGAATTCAAATACAGCAAAACCACTAACTCCTGATATTTTGATGAATGTGCAACTGCACTTTTCTGTAGCATCTCAGTTGGACTGCTCTGTTAAATTCTGGGAGAAAGAGAAAATTCCTGTATGGACCTGGCTCTCTGCACTAAACCACATTCAATCTCTCAAACTCAAGAGGATTCTTTCCTCTTTTTTGGGCAGGGGAATTAACATGGTGAGTGTGCAGGCTCAGGTTTTTGTCTTCCCTCCAGGTAATGCCTCTTGGCTGGAAGTTCTGGCAAATTCAGACTCTTCAGCAGCCACAGAAAGGCAGAAAGGACTCTAAAGCTGATACAGAGCAGCCTCTTTCTTTCCAATCCTTCCTCGTTTGTGCTTGACAGGAATGAGTCTTACCCCTCCTAATTGGAGAGTTGCCTGTCAGACACAAGAGTTAGAAGTCATCCCTTATCATTCTTGGCCATCAATTGAAAGTTTGCAAAGGGCTGCTGGCAGCATCTTTTTCTTTCTTCTTTATTGCTGAAAATGTCAGAAATGGATCACCACAAAGCCTCCTGGTATATGAAGGGAGGAACAATGTCACCAAGTGCTGATTCTGTCATTCCTGAGGTTTTCAGATATGTTTGTCATCCCCATTCAAATTTTACAGCTGAAGGAAGGTGGGACGAGAAATTGCTGTAAGTGTCTGTAATTTACTAGTGCAGTTTGTGAAAAAGGAATATTTTAAAAAATACTTTATATATATTTTTTAACACAGTGCTTCCCTCACACCTCAGCCACCTGCAAACCCTGGTGCAGTGTGGGATACTTAGTTCTAGGATGTGGGTTCAAAATACTGAATAAAATAAGATTATACAGACACTTCAGTTTCAAGTATGCTTTTCTCACACAACAGCTTACAACAGCCATCCCTTCGTCCACAACCACATTTCTTCCATCTGGATGTGAAGTGAGCAGTAGTTTTGCTTTGGGGCATTTTTATGCCAGGTGATGTAATTCAGGAGCAGAGTTTCTTTTGGGAACTGACAAAATCAGATTGCTATCCCAGTGAAGTCATGGTTGCCTTCAGATTTATGCATAATCCCAGACTGGCTTTGTCAAACATTTACGTTGTGTGACCACAGTGCTGAGCACCTTAAAATGTGAACTATCTGAAGGACTTATTCTGCTAGGGTATGTTAGCCTGGGAAACCCTGAGCAGAGGCCAGGGACACAGAAGGGCACCTGCTTTGTCGTTTATTTTGGGTTTAAACAAGCCAAGATTGGTGCTGTAGTGGTTCTTCGTCTGCTTTTGTATATGAGGCACTTGCAGCCAAATGCTGTTAGAAAACTCAATTTCTTTGGCTAAAGGTAAATTTGCAACTTTGTGCAAAGCTACCTGCTGCTAAAGAACATCTCCCCGCTTCTCTTGTGATAGTAAGTGTCCAAAGCCTGCACCAGTTTTTAGATAAATCATCAAGTTTAATCTTGCAGCCTTGTTAAACAAATATTTGCCTTTATAGTAAAGACAAATAATACTTGTCTTTGGGTTCAAGGGGAAAGAAATTAACAACATGTACAAATAGTGGAGCTCTTGTTTGGAAAGGGTCCAAAGCCCTCCAACTCTCATGTTTCAGCTGAGAAAAGTTGAATTCAGCATTTCCATGGATGTGATGGTCTTCATCTAAGACTTTCACATGGACAGCATCAGTCCTGCAGAAACTGTGGATGGTGATACTCTGTGCAAGTCTTCCTCTTGCTGGGCAGGGATGCTCAGCAACTCTTGACTCTGCTCCCAACCTCAGTCGAGCTGGAGATGCACAGGATGTTACAGGCCAGGCTCTGCAGTCACTGAAGTTGGGAATTCAGCCTATTTCACCCTGCTAAACGCATTCCAGTGAAGCTTCGGCAAAGCGAGGGGGATGAGGTGTGAATTGTGCTTCTGAAAGGTGGATTAGCTGTGTTTTTCTGAGGAAACTCCTCTGTCTGCTTTGACAACCACGGAAATAAATCCTTAAGATGCCGTTTCTGTCAAGAATCACTGCTGTTCAAAGATCTGTGGCTTTTCAGTGAGAACAGAGTTTCTGTGTGCAGGTAAAGATTTGGAGTATCCACTATGATAGTCAGCTTTACAGGTCACCTAACCTGTGAAGAATGCTTGACTGCATGCATGGAGATTTCTGGTCAGAGGATAAGAAAAATAATGCTTGTTTATTTTTATTTATTTATTTATTTATTTATCATTATCCTTTTAAATCACTCTTGACACTAGAACTGAAAACTAGGAATTCAGACCTCCCTGTCCTGGGGATTCTAGCCGTGGTCTTGGCAAATCCCTTTAGTCCATGTTTGTAAAACACCCCTGTTTATCCTCTAATCTTGTGTGTCATGTCTTTTACAAATAAGAAAGAGACTGAACTCCTCTTTGTGCTTTGAAAAAAAAAAAAAAGGCTTTCCTTGAGACTCCTAGGAAATTTGGAACCTGAGGAGAGTGCTGTAATTGCTAATTACTGCTGTATGTTAGCAGTGCTAATAAACATGCTTCTCCAGCTTATTACTGCTACTCAGAAGAGCTCCAGGCCAGTAATAATATATCTAAGAATTTAAATAGACTGCTGAAGTGTTTATACAGCAAAGATATTTTTGAAATGCAACAGCAACTCGCCACCATTTCATATTATACACAACAGCACAGGAAATTTAATCAAAAGAGCAAAATGTCAACAGAACAGCTGACAAGCTTTAAGGTATCCACGCTTTTCAAGCACGGAAAGTTCTCAACAGCAGTAGTCTCTTGTACAAAGATTTATTCCCTCTGAAGACTTTTTTCATGGCTCATAAAGAGTGATGGATGAAGTTAATTTTTAGTTTAATCTCTTTTTTCTCAGTTCAGTAATTTCTTTGATACTTTGCAAAAAATTAGCGAGAATATGGAACCACTCACCAGTCATTAGTGATTGTGTGTTACAGACTGTGCACAGGCCACAACAAGTTACCTGACATTTCTGGAGAGTGGGAAGAAAGTTTTCCTTTCAGTAACTTTTTTTTTTTTTTTTTTTTTTAAAGCAGCATTTTAATATTATTCTGCGCAACATATAAAGAATTTTTTTTTAAAATGTGGCAAAGAAAGAGCATTGAACTGTGCGCTTAAACTTTTGTTTTTCTTGGGTTTTATGTCCTAAAAACTCCGTATTGTGCCATCTTTGCTCGGCACATTGCTCTTTAACTATGTTGCTATATTTGGAATGGCAGAAAATATCTTCTCCCCCAAGTCATGCTTTTCTTTAGCTCAGTGGACAGTATTACATAGGATCAGGACCATGCTGATGTTCTATTCAGATTTTCCATCTTTCATCTTATGGATGCTTTATGTTGGCTTAAGAACTAAAATCAACAATTTTGCTCTTTTAATACATTTCAAAAATATTTTTGACTTCAAGGCCTGCAATTAGTGGAGTTCGTTGTATTTAGAACTTTCCAGCTCTTTTTGGAGGAATCCTCTATTTTAATTAGTTTTCTTATCAGAATAGGGAAAAAACAATGGAGAAAAAGAGAAAACAGCTATATGTGTAGGAGATATTTTTTATTCTTTTGAAGCGCCACATGGAAAATTGGCCCTTCAAAAAATCAACTTGAATGAAACAAAGCAGGAAATTACTTTTGGGCAGAGATAGTGGAATGTCAGACTCAGCTTTGGCTGTGGAACGGGTGCACAGCTTCCTTCAGACCATTGAGGAGGCTGTGTTGAAGTCACCCATAGACCTTGGCACAAAGATTTTTCTTATTTTGTAGTTACTGTGTTATGCTTGTACACTGTGAAGGAGCCCATAGAAACAGTTCACTTGCTTCAGTCTTGTGTTGCACTTGAGGAAAGATACAGAAAAATTATAATTTTTAAATCCAGGAAAAGCACTGAGCTAGAGCAATGCAATTAAAATCCATGGAACATTATAAATAAGGTGCATTTGTCACAGCCGAAATATGCAGGACATTTAAAGTTTTTTCTATGAGAGACAGCTACTGCAACACCTGTGGGTGCTGTAGCAACATTAATTTACTTTTTAATATATGAGATTCTTCTTTTCCCTAGGCTTAGTGCCATTCTATTTATTTTTTTCTAACTATGGCTAGAAGTATCAATATAAATTATATCCAAAAAAATACTTTTATTTTCCTTCTTACCTTTTTTGTTTTTACTGTTGATGTTTTGGGTTTTTTTCCTCTTCAACATGGCTCTTTACAGTGAGGACCTGCCATGTGTCAGAAAATCACAGTCCAGGGCCCCATCAGTGCCGTGGATCCCCTGAACAAATGCCATTTATCAGTAGGAGTTTTAGCAGCTGCTTTTCCTGTTTGGAGCTCTTGCTTAGCTCAATCTCATCAAGAGCTTCAAATAGCATGCACTCCTAGACCTGGCAATGCACTGAAGGTAAAAGTTACTTAAATTTTCTAACTATTCTTACTGTGGAATTACTGAATTGTTCTTCTAACTATTAAATAGTTTAGTGAATCATTCCATCTACTGAATTCTAATTATTGAATTATTCAAACTATCCTAGCTATTACTATTCTAGTTATTCTAATATAATCTCATGCATGAGGTCAGAGGTCTGTTCTAGGTATAATACATTCTTTTTATTAATTTCTTAACTTATAGCTCAAAAGGAACATAATAAATGGGAGAAATTACTTGAAATAAAGGTGAAATTCTGAAAAGACTGCTGCAAAAGACTGCTAGGTAGTGATAGTTGGCTAAACACCAATTTGTCATCACAGAAAAGGATGACACATTTGTGCTGCTTGTGCAAAACTCTCTGAGCTTAGGAGGAGTTGAAGGGTTATGCCAGGTGTCTTTACATGGGTGAGGGGGCAGCAGGAGGTGGATAATTGTTTTTTTATTCTCTTTGACTTTCTAGTTCAATATTGCCTAGAACCAGCTTTTGATGCCTCTTTCTTAACACACAGAGCAATATATAGAAGTTGCCTTGTCTGAGCCTCATCAAAGTTCAAAGCCCTGTTGCTGATCTTTTTTCTCTGGCAGTATTCTATCAGGGACCATGGTTGTACACATCCTCTTCTACTGTCCTGGCATTTTTTAAAATTGCCCTGGCATTCTAGTTCCCTGTCAAAACAGGCAGGAGGAACTTTTGCCCTGTAAACTTTATCTTTATATGAGTGTTCAATAATTTCCCCATTTTCCCATAAAATTTCTTAAAAGATCAGGAGACAGTCCAAAGATCACTGACACCAGCCTTTTAAGGTGTCATTTTTATTGACAAGAGCATTTCATCTTTTTCCATATTACACTGTAAAAAGCATAAGATGGAAATGCAGAGAAGATGCACTTCTCTGACAATAATATTCAAGGAAACAAAGAATGGTTCGGGTTACATTCCATGGAATCATAGAACGGCCTGGATTGGAAGTGACCTTAAGGATCATCTAGTTCCAACCTCCCTGCCTTGGGCAGGGACACCTTGACCTAAAACAGGCTGCTCAGGGCCCCATCCCACCTGGCCTTGAACATCTCCAGGGATGGGTTTGCCACAGCTGCTCCAGGCCGTGTTCTGATGTCTTCTCACATTCACATGAAGAACTTCTTAACATCTAATCTAAATCTAGCTTCTTTTGTTTAAAGTCATTCCCCCTTGTCCTATCACTGTGTGACCTAGTAAAAAGCTGCTTTTAGGCCTCCTTTAGGAACCGCAAGGCCACACTGAGATCTCCCTGGAGCCTTCTCTTCTCCAAGCTAGACAAGCCCATTTTTCTCAGCCTGTCTCCAGAGGTGCTCCAGCTCCCAGATCATTGTGGGCTTGCTCCAACAGGATCATATTCCGTTTATGCTGGGGACCTCAGAGCTGGATGCAGAGCTCCAGGTGGGGTTTCCAGAGCAGAGGGGCAGGATCCCCTCCCCTGCCCTGCTGCCCACGGTGCTCTGCCTGCAGCCCAGGGCACATTTGGCTTTCTGGGCTGTCACTGCACACTGCCAGCTCCTGTTGAGCTTCCTGGCAGCCAACACCCCCGTCCCTTCTCCTCAGGGCTGCTCTCCATCCATTCTCAGCCCAGCCTGTGTTTGTGCTGGGGATTGCCCCAGCCCAGGTGCAGGACCTTGCTTTTGGCCCTGCTGAGCTCTGTGAGGTTCTCCTGAGCCTCTCCAGGCTGTCAGTGTCCCTCTGGATGGCATCCCTGCCCTCCAGAGGCTGCACACAGAGCGTGGTGCTGGCAAACCTGCTGAGGGTGCCCTCCATCCCCACATTGACAACAGAGGTGTTAAACAGTAGCAGTTCAAATATCGCGCCCTGAGGAACACCACTTTTAACTGGTCTCTACTTGGCTGACCACAACTCCTTGTGTGTGAGCATCCAGCCAATTCCTTATCCACCAAGCAGATAAACTGCTGAAGTGGAATTGTTCAATTATTTGCAAGAATTTACTTTCAGCTAAGAGAGATGCTGCTGATTTTGTCAGATGTCTGGATCAAAGGGAGTCAGCATAAACTTTTGGAATTTGTGTGGCTCCAAGAGCTTTATTTTATCATCAGGGTGCAGCATTCACACTGTGGGGAAGTATTTCTCACAGAGCCTTCTGCTGGAGTGCTGGCTTGGCCATACACTTTCTTTCTTTCACACAGCCCCTCTGCCCTCCTTCTCTTTTCCTTTTTCCTCCTCTTCCAGGCTGAACTTCTAGTCTGGAGAGTGCAAACACATTTCTCTGCACTGGGAATGCTGTAATTAGCAAAAATTATCTGGAATTTGAAAAGACAAGGAAAGGTCTCATTCAGCAATTGGATTATTGTTTATGAGAAAAGGAAGCAAACCCAAGAATCAAAACCAGTGGTATCTGAGGAAGCAGGACATTTTCCAAGGCCTTGGCATTTGATAATTACCCTGACATTATGATTTTTCTATTATAAGAGCTCCCTAAGAAGGCCGATGTAAGAGAACTAACAGAGGGTAAAGAAGTAGAAACCCTTTAGCAATGGCTTTATATGGGTTTATGTAACACATCTCATTTCAGATTAAGTGATTGTTTCTCAGCTCATAGTTTTCAACTACACCAGTAGAAAAGGATTTTTCTTCCAGCCTCATTAAAACCATATGTCCGCCAAATTAGCAACTACAATGCTATTTAGCTGACAATCCCCTCCTCCTTGAGTGACAATCCTTTTATGAGGTCTTGTGTATGAAGTATGTATTTTGAAATGTAACAGGCTGCTACTAGTGTTGTCCCTTTTTGTTTGTCTCAGTTCATCCTTTAAAGTTGGCAGCCTGAGGAAATAAAAGCAAAATATATTTAGATGTGCAGCCTGGCTCAACTTTAAGCTGGATAAAAAGGCCATTTGCTCTTCTGTGTGGTGGCGCATAGAAACAGCTGCATGGGTTGATAATATTGCTGGCACTGCACTTCCTGCTGTCACTTCTGCCTACAGATCTCAAACTGAAAATGATAATGGGATGTCTTCCTAACACAATGAAAGGAAAAAATCCCTCAATAAATCAGAGCTGTTAATGAAAAAAGAAAAAAAAAAAACAAACACCCAAAAAAATCCCTCAATAAATCAGAGCTGTTAATGAAAAAAGAAAAAAAAAAAAACAAACACCCAAAGCATTTAGTTTTAAATGAAGTTATTGCTCACACAATGCCTTGCATTGGCAGAATTTTCTTCTTGATAACTCTTAGATGATGGTGGGTGAGAGCTGATATTTGGTATTACCTCAAAACTGCTTTATTTTATCTTCAGCTTGAGGATCTCAAAGATCTGATGCTTAATCTGAAAAAATAATGCCTAATTTAGTATCACTGCAAGAACAGCCTTGATTCAGTGATACGAAAAAAAAAAATGATTTCATTATCAAATATCAAAAGTAAAAGTTGGAAAAAAAGGCCTTATTCAAAACGATATGTAAGTGGTAAATGATTGTGTGAATCAGAAAAACTTTTAGATGCAGTATAGGTGAATTGCACTAGTTATGAATTTGTGACTGGCTGGGAGGAGACACTGTTCTACAAAGCCCATTTGAACAAAGGCACAGATTTCTCAGTGCTCCTCTCCATCGTCTCCATGGTGTGGCAGCCACCGAAGACCATGGTGGCTACAAAGATGGTTTTTGCCCTGTGTTCCCCTTGCCCTCTCAGGCCATGCTGGCCATTTCACCTGGGCTCTGAAAGTCCCTGGAAGCTCTGGCAGGGCAGGGAGCAAGCAAGAGGCAGCGCTGCTGTGCCTGCTTGTGTTCACTGGGGAGGCAATGAAGATTCTGCTCATCCCAGACACTCTGCAGGGCTCTGGCACCTCACAAATGAACTGGTAGGACATGCAGAACACCGGGCTCTGTTGGCAGTGGGAGCTGCCCACTGCAAATCACCAGCACACGTGCTGATCAGCCCTGGGAAATGTCTCTGTACAATCAAGGTGGCTCCGTACAATCCCAGTGGCTCAGCAGGGACAGAGATCCTGCCATGGAGAAGCCCCATGCCACAGCCAGGGTATTCACCGCTGTGCACCCAGGGCTGTCACTGAGGTGCCAAGAGCACTCCCACAAGCACAGAGCTCAGCACCAAGGGAGCCAGTTGCCTCTGACAGCATGAGAATTCCAGAAACAAAGCATTCATGGGCCATTTCACCCAATTTCCTAGTATAAAAGGGTTTGAGGGGCTTCTGCCTGTTTGGTGCAGGGAAGCCCTGGGGCTCAATGCTGTGGCTGTCCTGATAATTGTAAGGATAAAGCCTACAATGTTATTAATGCCTTTTTCTTTGAGATAATCCTTAGTTCTGAGATAAATTTGCACTGGAAGCTACTTTTTTATTTATATTGGAGGCTTTTGTGTCTTCCCAAAGTGCTAAATATCTTAATTGTGTTTTATGAAATTAAGAAAGAAGATGTTCATTAGAACACTAAATCCCAAGATAGCAGAAGCTATCATTTATTAGTTAATTATTTCCTATTGATTTCCTAGGATGACAGGTTTTTAAAAAAGCTGTTCTAATCTCATTTCTGTCTGTCATCCTTTGTTACTTGTGTTGACAGCTCCTTTTAAAGAGTAAAACAGGTTTTTTTTAAATCTGCTCTTTTATACTGAATTCCTCTGCCAGAGACTTGTCACTCTCCCACTGAGGTAGTTGTTGATATTTACCAAAGAACAACCATGCTTAATTTAATATTTTCGTGCTTTAATCTCATATTCCCAAGACAAAAGTTTGCCATTTCTCTCTTCTGATATGGCTGATGACAGCTAAGTTCAGAAACTCCTTTCATTCTTCAGCGTTTGGGCTAATTTGGGTTATGTTATTTTAGGGCCCGAGTTCAGGGCCCCTATTGGTGAAACATTATGCTGTGAGTAAACTCTCTGAGATAAGCAAGGCTGGGTGCACACCAAGAGATTATGTGTGGCATGCAAGGGAGAGCTGCAGCATGGAAAAGGCAGGATTTGGTCACTGAAGTTTGTAACTCTACTGCAAAGGGGAAAATCTATTATAAAATCTCCCTAACTTGCTGGGAAGTCTGGAAACATCCAGAGAAACTTTTATTTCTTCTTTCTGGCTTAATTTGCCTTTATTCATCCTGTAGGGGATGTGAATAAAACCTTAGGAATGAATTTACACATCAGATGAATATTTTGGAGTCAGCTGGATGCAAAAAGACAGGATTTCAATGACCAATGGGAATGTGAAGAGATGCACTGACAAAAACTTAAGTTCAAAAATGACAGATCACTTGCATCGACCAGATAAACAGGAGCTGGCATTACACTCCTCAAAGCTCAAATGTCTGGAAGAGAGTGAAGACAACCACAGTGGGTAAAGAGAAGGAACTTTGTAGTGAGGAAAGACTGAAACTGGGGAAAAGGCTGGGACAGCTGTGGGGAAAAAAACCTATTGAACAGAATGATTTGGTGACATTGTGACTATATTGGTGGTTTTTGAATAGACATTGAGAACACATGATCAAGAAACGAAGAAAAAATAAGGAAAAGTGAATCATGGGACTGCTTCTGGGAAAAATGTAATGGGAATGCCTCTAAATTCTTTGCCCATTCATGTCATGTGTCATCCCATCCCCGATTAATTATACTGGTAAGAAAGTAACTCAAGTAGTGACACCTTATTTTCTGGAAGTAATAAAGATATCAAGAAATGGGTGGAAAGTTTAGCAACTTCTAGTGAAAGAAACCAATAGATACCGAAAAACATAGGAGAGCTGCCAGCTGGTAGGGAATGTTGTTTCCCTGTGGGGATACTTCAAGGATCCTGATAGTAACACCTTCTCACTTGGGCAATTAAACCTGGAGCCAGTAATAAAACAATGAAGTCGGACCAAGAAGAAAGTGTTTTCTTAGCATAAACCTGTGGGGCTATTTTGTAAGAAATAGCTGTATCTGATTGTCTTAAAAAGGAGAAAAAAAAAAAAAAAACCAAACCCATGTCTAGTAATACATTGGTGGACATTTAAATTAGATTTTATAATTTAAAAAGCAATTTATCCAGGTCCTTCACCTTTAAAAAACTTCTACTTTGGATTGAAGAAATTAACTTTTTTACCTTGAGAGATCAAATTGTTCTTTGTGCTTCTGGAAGGGAAGGATGATTTAAGATTTTTAGAGGCAGCACAGTAGGGAACTACATTCTGACTCAATGAGCCACCACAAGTTAATCAGTACTTTTTATTCTGTATTGTTTTCTCTTGCCTTTGCAAGTCTCATGCTGTTCTTGAAATGCCTGGGAATTAAAAGAACCGATTTGCTGTCAGTACTTGGGAAAAAGAGATGGTATTTCACAGTGAGAGGAGTGTATATATGCTTTTTTTAAAAGTTTGTACATTCTTTTTCTTTTTTTTTTTCAGTCTTTTTTTTTTTTTTAATGTAACTGTTAGAACCCCCAGGAAAGAGAAATGCTCCTTGTGGAAATAAATGTCTTCCTGTTCCCTGCAGAGAAAATTATTAAGAACAAATTTACTCATAAAGTAATAAAATAAATAAAAAAGAAATTGCCATGAGCAAAAAGTGCTATTAATTCTGAGTAGCTTCTGGCACAAAGCTGAAATAAACATTCCTAATACTTAAGAATGGCTTAGAACCTGAGCTATTGCTCCTGCTTTTAAAGGCTCAGAAATACAGTAAGAACAGTTACAGCTCTGGATGTGAGTTCTGGATACATTCAGCTGTTTGGAGGTGCTTGCTATTGGAAGTTTTGTCTCATTTTTTCTCCATTATTCCTGCCTTTCCACACTAATCCCTCCCTACCCCCAGCTCAGGCTGTTGTAAAAAAGAGAGGCAATTCTCCTAGTACCTTTACACATACTTAGAATAAAAAAAGCAAAGTTTGGGGAAGCTCAGAAAACCTCATTTTTCCATTCCTTGCAGCACCTAGCCACATTTTGTGCATTTGATAACAGCTGTGGAGCTCCTGACCTGCTGTGACCACCCACCCTTAATGGGAAGGAAACACCTAGGATTCATAAATGCTTGTGATTGAAAGGAACGACAAAAATCAGAGGGGCCACAAAGAATCAGAAAGTTTTATGGATAAATCACACCCTTGGCAAGGAAATTGGTGTATTAGTCCCTGGCTGCTGTGCAAGCACATGGCAGTGGGTTTTGGATTGTTGGTAAAAGGAGAGAGAAAAAGGAAGAGATGGATTAAAGGGTGGAGAGAGAAGAAGAGAGAGAGAGAGAGAGGAAAAGAGAGAAGAAAATAGAGAGAAAAAGAGGAAGATAGTGAAAAAAAAGAGGAAGAGAGAGAGAAAAAGAGATGACCAATGTTGGTTCCAGCTGATGGGATGTCAGTCCTGGTTTCAGCATCAATCCAGCTGTGCTGGTCTGGCTGAGGAGACGTCCAGGGTCTTGGGGGCACTGCCCAGGCTTGGCACATATTTGTGGACAGGTTTTTCACTTGCTGTGTAAATCAGTTCTCATGCACAGTTCATCCTTTCAGGCCATTCTGGAAATGGGTCAGAGGCTTTGGGGGTCTTTGGGGGTCTTAATCCTCCCCTACAGTGCACAGCTGCTTGGCCTCATTCCTGCACTTGTGCTCTGCTGGGCTGTGCTGCTCTCTAGGAACTACAAAGGTGTGAATGAGTTTCCAAGGCTGATGGTTTAAAAACCAGGTGCACTTTGGACACCTGTTAATTCTGGGAACAGTGATTCTGAGAAGCTCCAGAGCATGTCTCAGTTCATGGTGAGGTGGTGGTGGTGAGGATGCACCTCTACAGTCCATCCCATGCTTAAATTCAACTTCTCTGGGCCTCTACAAACCCATTTCCCAGCTCCAATCTGTAACTGAGTAAATAATTATCTGAACAACTGAAAATTTTAATTCAAGTGTGGTGAGGAGGAGATGAATTAATTTAAGATGTATTATTGTGTTTACTAGAAAAATATGGATATACAATGAAAATGATTTGTAATGCGTGTATTTGTATTTCAGTAGGAGCAAGTGACAGAACAGTGGGACTGAAACCTGAGTTAGTATTATTTTCAGGAGACAGAGGCTGGAAAAGCATAAAATAACTTTCAGTCAGTACAACCAGTTTCTGTACAGTCTCTACTTGTGTGCTATTGGTGAAATGATTGACTTTTTCCCCTCTCCCCGACCCCCATCTGGCTTTCACTGCATCACATTGACTTTGGGATGCACAAAACAGATTGAACAAAGCGAGTCATTAAGTTAATCCCCACAGGGTAGGAGTACAAGCAGCTCAATTCCTGAAACCTGACTGAGGCAAGAAGAAATACATCAAAACAATCACGCAAATGTTTTATTCCAGAACATGTGCCCAGGGAACTATCTGCTGGTGGTTGAAAGTCTTGTGTTTTAAATAAATGAAATGAGGTAAGCCTGAGTCTCTACTAAATAAAAAACATGAGAATAAAAATCACTACCTGAAAAGTGGAAGGTAGTGATAGCTGAGACATGTTTTTAGTGCCAGACAATATTTTAAGGGGTTTGACATAGGATTATACAACCTGTCATTAAGATGATGAGGTGAGATAAGCTTTCATTAGAATTGGCACTTTAAGATATGATACAGCTTCTTCAGTAGTTTCCTAGCCCAATTAGGGAAATTGATGCCTTTGGTGTTACACTACCTGTAAGCCATGAAACTGTTTCAGCAGATTGTAAGCTAAAAAAAACCCCCAAACTCCCATATGAAACAACAACCAACAACACCCAAAAATCCTGCGAGATTTCTGGGATATTTTTATTTAATTTGGAAATTCTTCTGGTAATGACATTAACAGACCTTTTGCAATCATTGCCAGTTCAGTTTTGGCTTCTTGGTTTGGTCTTTATTTTAATGTTGCTGTTTGTGGAAAGGGTGTTCATACAAAATACATGGAAGATTCAGGAGCCCCAGTGCCTCGACTCTGATATCAGTGCATGAATTTCAACTCATGGCATGAATGAACTTTTAAAGACTTGCAAGGCACAGATTCCAAACTGGATGCAGTGTTTAAGGATTTCTCGGTGGTGGTGTGAGAGAGTGATGGGTTTCTGAGTTTGTTTTGTTTTGGCAGTGCAGAGGGAGAGTTTTGCTGTAAATATGAAACTTGGAAGAAATGCTGGGAGGAGAGATGGGACTGATTTCCCCACCTGCTTTGCTGCAGATGTGCTCCCAGTGATCTGAAAGCTGCTCCATCAGTAATTATGGGTCATCCCAATTATGGGAGACCTCAGAGCCACAACCCCGAGACAGCTTGGGGCCAACACTTGAGTTCACATTTTTAATGATGCATCTGCCACTGCCACCTCAGAGCTGATTTCACACTAATGTGGTAGGAAGGATGCTCACACTTGTGATCCCTGCTGCTGGAAAGAAGGAAAATATGCAATTTTGTGAGGAGGTAGAAGTTACATGTGAGTGCATATATTTTTTGGTAAAACTGTGCTAGGCTCTGGTCGTTTTCTCCTTTGAAAATCTACACTACACTCACTGATGTCACTCTTTATACAGTTTTCCAGAGATAATAATTTGAATCTCCAAAGGCTTGTTTTTCACTTAGCACCACACTGACTCTTGCCAGGATTTAGTCAGGAAAAGAACTTCCCTTAAATATTGGAATTTCAATATGCTACTGCCTCTTCTGAGATGCAGAAGGTAATTATTCATGTATGTAGATTGTATCATGGCATACAGACCATGGAGGAAACTTGGGAAAATGGGCTCAAGTTCTGTTTATTCAGCTGTGCATTTTGGAGCCAGCTGGAACTGGCTCTGCCCAAGGTGGGACAGCTCCTGCTGCCAACCCAAAGAAGTCACCCCGGCAGCCCCCACTGCCAAAACTTGGTCACATAACCCCAACACACCAGGTTCCTTTGGAAATAGTGCAGCCAGTTGTGTTTCTGTGGACAGAATTTGTCTCTTCACATCAGAATCAAACTGTGATGCTTTGTCATTATGATGACAGGACGGGAAGGGTTTGAGTCTCTGCAGAATTTGAAGACAGGTTGTTGCCAGAAACATCCTCTTCCTTTGTAGAGGACAAAATCTCAAATCGAGCATGAAAATTAAGGGAATAACAAGAAGGTGACAAAGCAGGTAGCAGATTTTGAGGAAGCAGTTTTCCTTGTCTGTTTTTGGATGGAGATAAAGAGCTTTTTGTTGTAAAGAAATTCATTGTGAAATGAATACCCCCTAAAAACCCACAAACTTTATTGCTGTGGTTGGGTGCTCCTTTTCCTCTTCCTTTGTTTTTTAGGATTCCAAAGGTGGGCTGTTTCTTATTGAAAAAAATTTTCTGTGCTGTTAAATTATTGGTAAGGAAGAATGATGTTGCATCTGCATTAGCATTGGTAAGTTTTTTTTGGTTTTTTTTTTTTTGGTTCTGCTTTGTTGAGGGTTGAGGCTTTGCAATAGTGATGACATATAATTGCTTAGACACATTTGCCCTCTTGAGTGGGATGCTTACTGAGTGCTTCCTTCCTGTTGCAATTCTTTGTGGGGAAGAGGTCCACATTCTTCAGAAAAAATAATCTACCTGTTCTATTAAGCTTGCAAACAACTCAGTGAAATGAACTGGTTTTGCTCCAGTAGTCCTATATTATTTGAATAACATCTATTTTCAAGCTGCCATTCACACTAGAGGAGAATACATTGAATCATATTTTTCTCACAAGAAAGCTTAGATTTTTGGTTTTAGTGTTTAAATAAATGATGCTACAGCTTTTAGGCCAGTACATGTATGCAAGCCTTAATGTTGGGAGAATTGCAAATGCCAGAGATGGTTTTGATGCTATTTCTCCATGGGCTTTTAAATCACAGTACTGCTTAAATACAGTCCTTGAAGTTTTGGTTTGATTGAACCCAAACTGAGCTCTAAGATAAGCTGATTTGCAGTCCACTTGAGAGCAAGGTATAAAAAGATCACATTTAGACAGAGTTTTTTAATTCAATTATAAGAGGTGAGGATTTTATTGATAGTTTGGTAGCAGCAGAACACAGAATGGCACAATATTTAGGAAAGAAACCATTGTAAGTAACTGATCTGCCATATAATTCTTTTTTATAAGCTGAAATGTAATTTCAATTCATGCTTTTGTAAGAAGCTGAAATGTAATTTCATTTAAGTATGGAGCTAGGATTGTATTGTTTTGATTTTAATTGGAGCTTGCCCTAGAAGGTTCCTTCTTGCCTTTGATTAGACCATTCCTAGACCATTTTAGAAACTTATCTGTCAGGAATCAATTTTACACTGCACTAATCAACTAATATTAAAGGTGATTCAGTAAAACACTGTGAATAACCTTGAAGAAATTGCAGCTGAGAACTTCCTAGTGAAGTATGCTCGCTATCATTACCAGCTGTTGAAAAAATTCTGAGATTAAACAGTGTTCAGAGTTAGAACAAAAAAAGATAAAAAAGCAGATAGTCCTTTTTTTCCATAAATTGATGGCAGATTTGTCAACATTTCTCAGTTTGTGTAGGTTGAAGAGCTGCTACTTATGGAAAAGATCCAACGTTAAAAAAAAAAAAAATTAGGAAATTTTTCACACAAATCATTGAGCTGAGTGAAGCAATAAAGTCTCTGTACATGGTTCCATCAGTGACACACTCAGGAATGAGCTGAAAAGTTATTTCTGTAAAGCAAAGTAGTAGGCTTTTCATACATTGTTTTCACCCAATATGGTGTGGATATATATGAGCTTATAGATAGCATGCAGTATGTAGAAACTTTATGGCATTTAACCCATCAAATAAGTATGAAGAGAAGATCACCCAGTAAAACAATTTTAGTGGCCAAGGGGAGGTTACCTCAGCAGAAATATGAATTGAGAAGGAGTGGAAGATGGAGCAATCCTAAAGACAGTTGCTTAAATCACTTCTTCAAATCCTATGACATTATATATTAACTGAGCTTTTTGAAGCACATTTACAGTCCCAAATTTTTACTTGTTCCTTTCCATTCTAGGGCATGTTATCTCCATTTCTGTAAATTTCTTCCCCAAAAGTTCTTTCTTTTACAGTTTTTCACTTGTTTATCTGGCTGCCCTCTTTGCGGTACAACCTGGTTTCTTCCTCCTCTGTATTTGCTGACCTGATACACACAGATCCTGAAAAATTGTGCTGCTAGACCACAACTCTGTGTGCTCACTGCCAAGCTCAGGGAAACGTGGTGCTTCAAGGTCTCAAGGACAGGTTCCTTAAACTTCAAATCTTTATTTACAGCTGTTTATTCACATCATAGATGGTGTGTGGGGGAATGTGTGCATGATCAGCCCAAGGGAACCATAACTAGTATATTTATTCTAATCTAAAAATATGACTCCAGTTCCTCCTTGATTTACTCTGGCCTTGCTGAAGAGGTCTTGAAAGCACAACTTTCTCACTCAGGAGTGAGTCCTGCTCAGCATTATCTCAGAGCAGAAGTTTGCTGTGAAGGTACTTACATGAGACGTGACAAATGTTAGTGGTGCAGACAAGGCGGGTGGGACATGTGAAGCAGCCGGGGTGCTGGTCCTTCTGTGCTCACAGAACACCAGGATCCAGGCACCACCCCATCAGTTTGTCAGCCCTGCACTTGGTCTTTCTGTAGGTGTGAATTTCAGTGCTGGTTCCTGGCTCGGGGCTCCTCACAGCAACAAGAACTGAAATACCGAGAATGAGAACGCACACGGTGAGAAGCGGCTTCGGCTGAGCCTGTTACAAACCTGGTCACTTGCTCGCCAGAGCTGCTACTCTGAGGCACTCAAGTCTGAGGTATTTGCTATTCTGGACAGATTGTGGGAATCCAGGGCTTTCTGTGGGTGACACTTCCTCTGAACAGGCTTGGTGCAGCACTTGTCATTGATATAAAAAGATTGATATCGCCTATGTTTTGGGTGGCTCTTTCTGAGCTGAGTCCATTGCTGTGGGGACAGCACAGCCTTCTCTACCCTGTAACTCTTCTCAGGTATCATCCCCAGGGAAAAGCTGCCACCATCTCTTATTCTTCTATGTATTTCCAGGTGTAGAGGATCAGGGCTCTGTTCCCATGGTGGTCCCCTGCTTTTATCATGGATGTTCTTTGTGTGCTTTGGTCTCACTTCCTCTCTTCTTTAACTGAGATAGAGAATAAGCAGACTGGCAAAAAGTCAGTAAATGCCATTTTTATCTTGACCTTGAATTAAACTCAAAGTTTTGTATAGATTTTGGCAGAAAGTTATGTGGAGTTTGCTTTTTAATTTTTTTTTTTTTTTTTGCTACATTTTAACTGAATTCACTGGGATCCTTTCAGAGCTCAAACTTGGAGAGTTAAACTATATCAATCCTAAGTTTGAGAAGCATTGAGTCTCTCATGGTCACTGGATTTTATGCAACTCCCAAGTTTCAGAAGTTGGATTCAGTTTTGTGTATCACTAAATAAAGAGTAAGCCAAATTTATGGCAAATGTAGCTTTATTGCTACAGTTTAGTACTGTAGACAAAGAGTTTATGCTGATTTATTCTAAAAGAATAGCAGGATCCAGCGTTGTTTATGGGGTATCAATGGACATAAAACACCTCATGGAAACATTGCTCAAGTTATGAGAACACTAAAGGTTAGTTCAGACAGGGGTATGAGCAGACCTCTTGCACAAAATGTTCTACAGAAAATAGGGTGAGATAAGGGGGAAAAAGTAAATCTATAAATATGCAGGGGGGAAAACCCTATGAAATGAAGTCTGGTGCCTAAAAAGGCATTTTTCCCAGTGCAGAGCTCAATGATTAAGTAATATTTAAACTCCAACTTGAGGCCTCACATGGAAACTAAGAATGCCTCTTGCTGAATCTCTGCCTTGCTGTTTTTCCCTTCCATCAGGGATGAGAACTGTTTGAGGTTATTAATTATCTTAATCACATTGATCTTATTAATAAATACACAAACCTGGACCATATTAAAAAAAAATTCAAATTTGGTTTCAAAAAACCTGATGAAAGGAAGATAAACAGAAGAGAAGTGGATTTTAAGGGAAAAAAAAGTTTACAATGCTTTGTTGTTGGTCCTGAAGTATAAATTGGAATTCTGTAAGCACTAGTGGAGTAGAAGCGTGAAGGTTTTCTTTGAAGGAAAATCTATATTGGAGACTTTAATTAATAGATGCTTGAATAGGACAAGTTTCTTATTTGTAAAACAGAGCATGGTCTGGCTGTTAGAAGTGCAGTCTCAAGCGCTTGTATCCATGTGGACTGGAGAAGTTTGAATGGAAGGTTTGTCTTCTGCCTCTGCAGTGGATGGAAGAAGATAGAACACCCACCACTGCTCTATTTGAGTGTGGTTGGTTTCAGCTTCAGGGAAATTATACATATTTCCAGTTTACTTTTATAAATATAAAAAAAAATGGTAGTAAGTCTGATATGATCCAGAAATAGTGAAGTGGACAGGAAATCCACCTCTTTAAAAATGCCATAATTTAAAACATAAAACCTATGTTTATGTACAAAAACCTGAAAATATGTTTTTGGATTATTTTTGCCATGCATACTCAATCCAGCAATCCAATTGAGAGGTTTTTATCATGAATATTTTATTTCAATGCATTTTTCTGAATTGATGAACAAACAGACACGCTGATTTCGCTTAAATTTTAGGATGATAGAGAAAAACATTCACATTTTAAGTCCCTAAACCTTTAATAGCAGTTTAGCTAGTCTTTAATAATTCTTCACCTTTAAAAAATTAAAGCTTAGAAAAAAAATGTTGTTAAAAAGAATCCTTAAAACCAACTCTTCATTAAAAGTGGACATGAATCCTTTCCCTTACCTGCTGAAGGTGTAGCCTCTGTCCTTTGCAGCACTCCTTGGAGTGTTGTTTCTTTAGTGGATATGAATGAAAGCATACAATTCCATGTGGATTTTCTTTCTGCACGCTTTCCTTCAAGTCTCAGTTTAAAACCAAGCAAAAATTCTAAAAGGTATAGGGTAGGACAAGAATTCTTGCAATTAATCAAATTTGAAGTGGAGTCTCTGCTAGTTATATTTTTATGCCAGGTTTTGATATGTGTGGTGGTGTAGTGTGATTTAACTGGATTTGTGAATGGGCCAAAGTTAGACAAACTATAGGTACAAAAACTCTGCAGGTAGCATCTGTTTCGTGGGTAGCTTATATAATTCAGTTTCACAGAGGGCAGTAATTCAGAATTCTGGTGACAAAGAACAAAAGCACCTTAGCGTCCTCTTTGCTGAGAGGTGAGAGGTGTAAATCCACTTACCTACAGCTACTGGAGAACTGTGGGCAGGAGGCAGCACACTGGCACTCTCCAGTCATCTGCTTGCCTCCTTTCTAAGTTGCTTTGCATCCCTGCAAATGGACCACACGAGAATTGATGTTTTCGTGCCAAATGAGGATTCTCCTAATCTTGCGAGGGGTGGGTAAACTTGCTTTAAGCTGATTTATGCCGGCAATATGCTCAAAACAGATGGAGAGCATCAGTGCCTTGATATACAGTCTCCCAATGAACACTGCCAGGCAAGGAACCCCCTGACACAAAATGCTGCAGGAGCTGCAGTTACACAAACCAGAGCAGTGAGTGTTCAGTAGGATTTGTATACTGAGGCAGGTTTTTATCTCTGTTACTTTCCTTGCAGCTGTTGTAAAAACTAGCAGAAGGTTCGTTTTCCCCATGTGTTTTACTGCAGGAATGCTCTTGCATCCTTTGTTTACCTGATTTAGAGGGGTCTAAGACACTTGCTTTAGAATGTTCTAGACCAAGCCGATTGGCCTGTCTGCAGTCAGGAAGTGTAAGATAGGATCAGTTCAAGAGCTGTCATATTCTGATTTGATTAGATTTCATTTCTTAATATGGTTTCTGCAGTGCATACATATAACCTATCAAATAATATAAATAGGCACGCATTCAATTTTATATACAGCCAACTAATCATTTGAGACACTTGCCTTTTATGCTTGATTTCACAACTAAACTGCTTTATTTCCTATGATAAGACAACAGGGACATATTGACTAATATGATTGTTAAAGTAGTTTTCTTATCAAGATTCAGGTAAAAGATTTTTTTAAAAATGCTAGATTAATAATACAACATGATTAATTATCCTGACATCCCACAGTGTTTGGTGTCCTCTAAAAAGAGAAGAGTCAATTCAGTGTCTAACTCTGCTTCAGCAGGTGTTTTACAGTTGGAGTAACATTCTCATTCTTATGCTATTTCACCTTAAGCTATTTGTGTGCAGTCTTTGACCTTCCAAAACAATATTTCAAATGAAATTTGCATTTGTGATGTTAGTCATTAGCTGCAAATTAATAAATAAAAAAAAAAAGTTGGGAGGGAAGAGATTCAAGGACAATGCCGGTTTTTACATAGTTTTTCTGAGCTATTCTTGCCCAGGGTTTTGCACTGCATCACTTAGTTCCTAGCTCCTCCTGTTCCACCCTCACAGCTTTTAGATGATTATACACATGTAGTAAGTCTAAATATTTCAAAGACCCTTGCTTTTGGAGCCTCCTGGAACCTAGAACCTAAAACTGAACATGTTACAGTGATTTTACTATTTTTTTAATTTAAAGAAGACAGTGGCAGTATTGATCTTTTGGGGACTTTTTTGTGTGTGTATGTGCCCCCAGCTCGCATTTCTCCCTGTACTCCCCCAAGGGAGGATTAATATAAAATGTTGAGGACATTTCTTTTTTCTGTGGCACAATAGCCTGTTGTTCACATGTAGAAGAGATGCCCATTAATGACAAGTGGAATATTTGTTTTCCCACCAAGGCTGACACACAGTTTCAAAGGTCAAGCACTGTCTGATACTGCATTTACTGGCTTAAACTTTTCTTTTCCCACAGTGGATGAATTTGTGTAGGTGCCCCAGCTGCTTTTCCATTTGCTGCAATGTGTCTCTAGCAGTTCTCCAGCTTCTTTGCTTCACTCAAAGCTGAACACAACACAAGCAGCTAATTAGTTTGTCCTGATAAATACAGCAGTGCTTCGTGGGAGACTGGGGCAGACCTGGGTAAGCATGAGCAAATGCCTTGGCTTACAAGTTGATTTTTGTTCAAAGGCTTCAATTAAGTGTTCTGATCCTCACTTTGATTAACAGGTGAAAATGCAAAATGAGACTGAGCTGGGGAGTTGCAAGTGAGAATTTTTTTCCTCGTCTAACATTAGGTTAAATATTTCCACAATCCATAAATGTTTCCAGGACGTGCTTCAATTCAGGGACTTCAAGGAAAAGAATGTCCCATGGGAACAGCAGGGGGATGCTTGCCTGTACCAAATTTTGTGCTGTGTTTTGGAGTGGTTGCCTCCACAGAAAGCACGGGCTGCTGAAAGGAGATTTCTGTCCTTTCCCTGTCCCCCTCATTAAGCAGCACGTTCTGGCTGAGCACTTTGCACATCAGTCACACAGGGCCTTTCTCCCTTTCTCCATAGCTGTGGCAGCAGTGAGATAATGTCCTCTTGTATACAGGCAGGGCAAAACTTGGTGAAGCATAAAATCTGTTATTTCCAGCCAGCTTACTTCTGATGGAAGGAACAGCTTCCAGTCTCACAGTAAGAGGACTAACTTGTCACTCGCTGGGGCGATTTACCTGTTCCAAAAGGCACAGCAATTGTTTCCAAGCATGAAAGCAGCCACAACCAAATGTGGATAAGATTAAATTAGCATTACTTAGGAATGGGTCACCCTGTTTGTTTTGAAGCTGTCATTGCTTAAAATTTTTGTCAGAAAAGCATCTAATTAGCAACACAGAGGGAAAAAATGTGGTATCGAAATTTAAAAAAGATGCTCAATCACAACTGCATTCAGAAGTATTTCAGGGTAAGATTTCAAGCAGATAATGTCATGTCAGTGTGTTCCTTTGTGCTTTTGAAGAGTTCTTCAGTTGGGTGGTTGAAATTATTGTGCTTTTAAGAAAATAAATTATTTTTAGTTTAATTTGTTTTACTGTACATATTTTTGCCAATGAAATGGTGTGTCACTGACCCCCTTTTATAATATTGTTAGCTCAAGTGCAATAATTGCTTTTACTTGCAGGCTGAGTGAAGCATCAACCTGTGAAGTATGAGTTAAAGTTCAAATTACGCAGCCTTTGTTCTTTGCTTCAGACTATCTGCTCTGAATATATAACACAGCCAGTAAGACATCAAATAAGATGTCTCAAAAATGTATTTTTCAGTTTTGAGGGTAGATTGGTATCTGGGCAGGAGACAAGTGCAATGAATTTTTTTTTAAATAAACACAAGAACTTTAAAGGGAGTTTTAGTAATGTATCTTATTTTATAGCCTATTTCTTCTCTTCTCTTTTTCTTAACCGATTAGCCTGAGTGTTAAATTGTACCAAGAGCAGTTAGAGGTTTTTGTAATAAAATAATATTGCAGCAAACTCCCCCTTAAAAGCATCAGTTGATTTATCTGTATAGACTGTGTGGAAGTTCTTTCTGGTCAATAGGTTAAGACAGTAGAAAATAACAAGTAGGGCTATCACAAGTATAAGAATGAACTATCACAGGGAAAGGTCAGCACTGTGTCTGCTCCAGCAGTGTGGCTTCTCCCACCTATACAAGTTATATGCCTGTCATCAGAGCCAAGCCATGGAGCTTAAACAAATGTCTAGCTGAGACTGGATATTAGAGAAGGGCTCGGAAGAAGGTAAATACTGTTTGTATTCTGACGATTCATTGCAGTTTCCACAGCAGTTTAATCGTGTAGGCAGCCCCTTATGTCTTTCCTCTCCCATTTCCAGTAGGATCACTCAGGCTGTTTTTTAGAATATTGTATTTAAACCACCCTAAAATAATCACATCACATATTCAGTAGCAACTTGATTTCCCTAAAGAGCAGAACATTGCCACCCCTGGCGCATTGATACGATCCACATGTAATCAGATGTGTAGAGTAACACCCTGTTCCTCAGAGGCCAAAGCTGCTCTGAAGGCAGAGCCTCTGCACCCATCCTTGTTAATATGCAAATCCTGTCCCTTTGGAGTTGTTATTCTGGGCCATTCTTGGCTCCGAGCTTTCCCAGTGCTGCTGAATGAAGATGCTCTTTCTTCACTGTCCAAAGCTGTCCATCAGTGGATTCCTCTGTATCTAGGTAGAAACCTCCACTGCTGTTGAGGATCCTGGGAAATAGGATGCAAGGCTAAAAGCCTTTTATGAAAATTAAGTGACCAAGCAGTGCAATACAGCTCTGTCTGTGAGACTGCCAACTTGTGCCAGCTTTGGTCAACATTATTCTTTGCTCAGAGGTTCCTCAATTAGATCAGATTTTCTAAAACACTTTAGTCTTGTGCATATATAAGAAAGAAAGGAGGGAAAACATTTTTTAGGTGGTGCTGATGTGTTGTTATAGTAACTCCAAAAGTCTAGGAATCGGAGGCAAATCCCTTTAAACAGTTGGCCTCTTGTAATATCCCAATAGCCAAATGTTCCCATCTTGTTATTTCTACAGCACTATCTCCTTTGTTGGTGACTTAGTGATTTATCAATTTCTCTAAGCTTAGCACACATACTGGAGGTAAATTATAAATAGCTGTACTGGTCAGGCCAAAGATTATCTTAGCTGGTGTTTGTTATCCAGCACCATCCAAACAGAGGAGGCTAGGGAAGAATGGAAACACTGACCATGCTTCACCCGAGTCCTCTCCTTGTCTCCCAACTCCTCGTGTCTCAGAGCCTTCCTCACCCAGGAATGGTTTCTTTGTATTAAGTCATCTTTGTTGGATTTTATTCCAGGAACATGGTCATTACTCTCTGAGCCTGTTAACTTTTAATATCTAATATTAGATGAGATGAATTAAATCAGAGGATGGGTTAGAACTGGGTATACTGGATGAACTAATGTAACTCTGTTCTTGTTTCAACCATTATCTCACTAGGAGACTTTGGGAAATCATGTAATCTCTCTAAAGATTTAAAATACTTTCTTGTAAAATGTGACTAGTACTTACAAGTCTTGAAAGCATTTTCTCTCTCTGTACAATGAGCAAATAAAATATTATCATTTTCCATCCTCATCCATGTCTTCTATATCAAAGAAGCTCTGTGTAAAAAGCATAAACATAAAAGGAGAAAATTTATTCAATTTAGACAAATTGCTGAGAAAGGATGCAAGAAAGACTCCTATGAGGTAGCATGCTTTTACTTGAACTCCCTATTTTAAGTACCTAAATAACATTTCTACCCACACATTTGCGTCAGGTGTAGCCTAAGGCAAATTCGGAATTTCTGTACCCTTGTCATAAAGAATCTATAAGTTGTGAAATTGGTTCTTCTCAGTATGCCTAGATAATTTACTCCATCCTGGAGCAGAGATTTTGAACTGAGAACAAAGGATATTTAAAGGCTCCTTCATGCTAATGACAATATCTTAGAGAATAAGGCTGAAATTAGCCCTGTGTCGACTCTGCAAGAACTCTGCAGCAGTGCTGCTGTTGAGTGAGGCATCTGCAGGAATTCTGAACACTCCTCCAGTACAGGCCCTGGACATAAGGACACAACTTCTTCGCAAGGATTCTATGAAAGCACTGAAATACGTTGTTTGGGGAGATGGTGTGGTCTCCATTTCTGGAGTTTTTAAAGCTCCAACAGGATAAAGTGCTGGGCAGCCAGATCAGATCTCCCAGCTGACCTTACTCTGCGAGACCTCCTGAGGTCCCTTCTAACTTGAATTATCCTTCAATACTATTTGTCTTGGACAATCGAGACAAGCAGATCATATCTTTCACATCTTGAATAGTCTCTGCTACTGCATTTAAAACAGAGTCAACAGATTTTTCTCTGACAATTCTTTTAGTAAAATAGTGACCCTGCTCTCATGTAATGGTAAGTCTGGTCTATGGTGACCAGACTTAGGAAGGATTTCTAGGATTTATTCTTGGAATGTCAGAGAGGCCTTTATCATCATAATGTAAAGTGTCTTAAGTGAGTTGGAATTGCAGAAATTATCTTCTGTGTATTTTGCTTTCCGGTAAAATTACAGGCCTTGCTCAGAGTATTTATATTAGGAACATTTCCGCTCAGCATGTTAGTTTTTACTTTCCATTTCTGAAGGTCCACAGAATTTTGTTCAAATTATAGTTGGAACAATTTTTCATTTCTGCTACTGAGCTGGATTCTGTTCTCTGAGCAGTCAAATTGCTGTTAAAGATTCTTTGAATGTTTCTAATCTGTTTTGATTCAAAACCAAAACAGATGAGCACAGCATACCTTAAGTGTCAATTTAAAATAACCTGGCTGTCTTCAATGTAATCTCCTGTGGTAGTTTAACTGCTGGTGGGGACTAACATCTTAATTTTCCAGGGCTGTCTCCAAAATAGCTATGCAACTGTTTTGTAATGGGAAGGACAGGATTCAGACTTCCACCTCAGAGGCCAAAATACTGACAGTACTGTTGTCCTCTCAGCTGCCATGGCAGAGTTCCTTTTCTTTTCAACATTTTCTGGCTACCTTCCTTCTCATGTTCCTCTGTGAAAATATGACTACTCCTGTCTCTGTTAAGAGGCATTTTGAGAGGAGTTCATAACCAGGACTGCCCCAGCCACTGCTGCAGTTTTGTCTCTTAATTTCTGAACTGGCACTAAGACACTGCTGGCACTGAAGTTGTGAGAAGCAGTGACATCAAAATGAGATTTAGACTTGAAGCTCAATACCTTTGTAGAAACACAAAGGTTTGGAAACAATAGCTGAACATATTTGTATAGATGAAAAAGTTTGTTTTCATGCCTCAAGCTGATTGCTTTATTACCTGTGAAAACTAAGCCCTCTTCTTTCTAATAAGTGTTGAAAACCCCATGACATTGTTTCCATGTATTAATTCTTAAATATATTACAAAGGAGGGTAAAAAATAGCCATAAAAGACAGGATGCTCCACATTCCTAAGAGACAGCAGGGAGTGACATTCCCATTGCACCTTTTTCCTGAAGGTGATCTTTGTGCAGAATATGTATTTAAGGAACACCCATTAGCCTGTTTTTCCAGGGAAAATGTACCCCATCACACATCATTCTAATCAACAAGTTGCTAAATGTGAGTGTTAATACAGAAACAAGTCAGCCTAAAAAGGCTTTGAGATGGTTTTGCATGTGAGTGGAACACACTGCAAATGCTCTTTCAGAATCCTAACTGACTTTCCCTGACACAAGCACATTAGCTGATGGGGGATATGTTTTCTAACACCATGTCTTTTACTGGAGGCAGAATTAACAAATCCAAAATCTCACCAATGTTGCACTGTTTTTTGTAGAGAACTGTTTAAAGAAAATAACTCTGACTAAAATGAGGAATCAGAATGATGTGTCTTTTACAGGAGTCCTTGAATTAACATTCTGAAAGAGTAGTTGTTAAATGTGGAATGAATCTATCTTAATAAATAATCCAAACTACGATCACGATACTTGCCATTTGAGGAACTGATATTACAGGAACGTTTGAGGATTGATCATGTTGCTGGCAGTTTTAGGTGGGTAAGAGGATGAAAGGACATGCTTTCATGAATTCTTGGAGGGTTCTTTTTTCTGTGTGTTTTCAAGGAATTTTTTTCAATGTCACTGTTTTCAGAATACTGTTTTGTGTACAGAAGTCCTTCCAGGCAGTGAAAAACTTCATGGGTTTAGAAGACATTAGAGGAAAGTGAGCTCTCTTAAGACACAGAGTTCCAAATGTGTAACAACAAAAAAAACCCCTCAACAACTTCTTAGAAAGCCTCCTTGTGCTTTTGAACTTTGAGTAGTGCTCATATTCTAATCACTCTGACAATATGAAGAAAGGTAGTTGGTAATTGAAAGCCTTCCAGATCCATAAAGGAAGTATACTTACATAAGAATCTCAAAACTTTTAGTTCAAAACCACTGTTATATTGTAAATCAACTTTTAGTCATTTCAAGAAACACCCTTACAGCATTGACTGTTAGTGATTCTGAATCTCAGCTGACATTTTTTCATACAGACAAACTGGAAATTTATCCTCTCTATTCTTGTTTTGTTGTTTGAATAGGTCACAACATCCTACTTTTAAAATGGGTAAATGGTATGGTTTGGTTTTTTTTTTCCTCCTTGATATCCTACAGAGAATGGTTTGAATTCAGTGATGTCAAACATCATTTGTACACATTCATCCACTTCTTGTCACGTTTTCATCTAGAGGAAGCCAGCCAAGGAAGAAAGTTCTCTTGTAGTAGGAACTCTACTGACAATGAGGAGAATCTGTTTCCCAGGGCACTTTCACACGCAGGATCTGTCACTGAATGTCTGTCCTCCTGCTTTGTGCTCCTTCCTTTCACAGATGCATATTAGCAAGGAGAAAAAGTTGACTGCAAATTATTTGCTTTGCCTTTTTCTCTCTGTTTTATCCCCATCCTAATAACCTGTCACATGAAGTGTCCCACACAGTGAGTGTTAGCTTTGTGTATCTCCAGTGGAGTAAATCCCAAGCTCTTTAATCAAAACATCTTTGCTACCATTATAATCACCCTTTAAAGAATATGCTCCTAGCATGAAATTATGAGTTATTGATTAAAAAGAAAAATTCTATTCTATACCTTTTTCACCCCCAACCCATTCTACGCAGAATTCTTTTGCAAATTGGTAAAAAATAAAATGAGACATTTTTCTTCAAAAATGCATTTTATTTTTCCTAGCATCTTCATACTAACAATGTGCTTCAAGTTTTTTTGTGTTTGTAAACTTTTTTAGTGGTTGTGATAAATTTAGCTATTATATTTATCCGTGTAACAACACTTCAGAGCTGTTATTTAAAAACTGAAAGGTAAAATGCAACTTCGTAGGTAGAAAGTTTGGATTTTTTATCTGTCAGCATTGCAGGCTGACTTTTTTCCAAGGAAGTGTAGTTAGAATAGTGTCTTATCAACAGATCAAGTACATCACTGAAATAAGTGTTCTTTGTTTTAAACCATCTGATCTGGATTAATTATACATTACAGCATCAAATCAAATAAAAAGCGGGTGTTATTTTGCCAGTCTGGGCAGAATGAAACATGCTTGTTGCCCAGGGACAGCATAACCTCAAGACTAAATACATAAACCAAAGAACTGACGATGTGCTTTATTACTTGAGTTTGCATTTTATAGGGAATAAAATCCTGAGGACCACGTTACCTCTAAAAGGAATATTCCAAGCTTTGAGGGTGACTCTGAAACTCAATACTTCCGTTGCTGTGTGATACTTTTTTATTTAAAGAACTACAGGAGAAGAATACTGCATATTTTATTCATGCTGTCATTTTATGGCAGTATAATATAGTCAGTTAATTAAAATTGAGTTTGAAATAGTCATGCAAGCATTACTTTAAGAGAGTTTTCTCTCTAAGGTGTCTGGCACATCAATCATTCTGCATCATTTAAAAAAAATCAACAACAATAACGACAATAACAACTCCCTACAACACTGCAGTTACAATGACTTAAATTGTATTAACTGCTAGTCAGTCACCCAGTAAACGAGTAGCAAGCGTTTTGCTTATCCCATCTGACAGAATTAACAGATATTTCAGTAGTGGGAGGTAAAGGTTACATGGCAGCTGAGTTTCAATTTACATTTTTAATAAAGAGCTGTGCCTATAAAGGTGGCTGGATTCCTTTTTTTTTTTTTTCCTCAGAGGAATTGTCTTTTTGTTTGAGTTATGTACAGTGAGGAACAAAGTGAAAATAGTTGTCACTTCTGGGCAGCATCCAGGTCTTCAGACTTGCACATGTGCTTCATTTTAAGCACAATTTCTTATTAATAACATTACTTTAAAATGCAATGACTGGCAATAAAATTAACTACTGACCTAACTTTGAAGGTCAGTGACTTTCACTCCAAATTGTTCTTAATGGCTTTGGGTGTGTGTTAAAATTGTCCCCAAAGTAGCAGCTGTGGAGGCTGTTCCCTGTCCATGTGTCCAGAGTTACAGAGCTGGGTGAGGCGTTCCTACCTCCTGCCCAACTTGTTGCTGCATTTCAAAGGAGAAAGACAGTGGTCAGTCTCCCTGGAATTAAACCAGAGCTAATGGAGTTATTAAGTCATCCTTCTGAACAGGTATTTCTCTTAATTGTTGTGCACTATGACAGAAAGTTAACTTCTGGATAAGTAAGAGCAGACATTTCAAACCTTGGCTAGCCCTGTCCTAACTGCTGATAGAAATATCAGTGGGAGCTTTAGCATTGAATTCTAAAGCAAGAAAAATGTTAAGTGCTTTGAAATAATAGAATAGTTATGTACAACTGTAATCTTATATAAATATTGTTTAAACTGTTTTAAGGAAGCAAACTGAACAAAAGTAGGTACTTGGACATTGCCCTTAACATAGGTCTCTTTCTTATGAGGGAAAAAATAATCTTAAACAGAATAAATTAAATGTAAGGCTCTGCTTTTAACTAGACCTCTCACAAATTCTCAGCATATCATTCTGACTCTTGATTAAATTTCCATTTTTAAAAGACATAGGACAGATGTTAAAATGAACTTTGTCCATGGGGGAGATTTATACTTTTCTTTACTCTTAGAAGCTGTGCCTTTGTACCCTTCCTGACAAAGATGAACATGCTTTTTGGGACAAAAGAAAAAGCAAACAAAAACCCCACGAAGTTTTTTGGAAGTCCTGCTGCCGGAACAGCAGCATTTTCAAGCAGTGTGAGATGGACAATTATGTGAGCCATGCCTCAGAGCAGTGGGATGATCAGGTTATTTGGGGTCACGCTTCTGCGCAGGTAGAGAGCTCTCCCGCTGTTGTTAGCATTTTAACTCTTTTCTGCTACACGTTTTGCTTCCTATGGATTTAAGGTTCATTTTTATCGGAAGCACGAGTGCAGTCTGTGTGTGGAGGGCATCCTTGGCCGGCTGCCCGGCGCCCACCCCGCTGCTCTCTCACCCTCCTCCTCAGCAGAGCAGGGAGAGAAAAGATGGAGGAAAAGCTTATGGCTCAAAATAAGGACAGGGACAGGATGCCCCCATTTCTGTCGTGGGCAAAACAGGCTCAGCTTGGCGAGGTTAAGCTATTTCCAATGGAAATAGATTTGTACGGTGAAGTAAAAGACAGATGGAAGCATTAATTCCAAGCAGTGCAGGGGGTGAGCAGTAGCAGCTCCTCCTTCAGCGCTGTCCGCAGGGAACTCTCTACTCAGTCACGCCTTGTCCCATCCCTGATGTCACGGCCACTTGACGCACTTGTTCCTCACCCCTGGGTGCCCATTTTTAGGTTTTTTTGTTTGTTTGTTTTGTTTTTGCCGAGCCCGCGGGGCCGGGCCGCGTCTCCCCTCACGCGGACGTGGCCTAGCCCGGTGCGCGGTTATAAAAACACGGCTCTCCTCCATCCGCCTGCCAATTGAGAGTGGTTCAAACACTCCACAGGTTCCAAGGACAAAAAAAAAAAAAAAAAAAACCCACAAAAGTTATCTTTTTGTATCACATATTGTTATTCAATTTTTTAGGCCTTATTCCTTCAAAGTGTAGAAATTACAGTTTTTCCTATAAAAGGGAGTAATTGCTTGTGCTGCCCCGTTTTCTGTCTCTGCTGAGGCTGCGGGAAAAAAGTTGTGATGTCTTACAAGCTCTGGAATTGCCGTGTTTCTGAGAGAAAAGATGAAGCTTTGGTGCGCATCACCTCTCTCTCCTCCTGACTGAAACAATATTGGGACATCTGCAGAAAACCAACATCTTTGTTGGGTGCTTCCTTTTTCATCTCCAAAAGACCGAAGCAAACAAGAAACAATCAAATAAAAACTCCAGAAACAAATACTCAATTTAAATATGTATTCTACTCCCCACCCCCCCCCAAAAAAAAAAAAAAAAAAAAATTCAGATATCCTAGCTTTCATATTCGGGGGTGGGATCACTGCTCATCTTGACTTTCCCTGAAAATGCATTTACTTTATGTATATTTCACTAATTAGTTTCATGTTTTCATTAAATAAGCAGACACAGGGAAAAAAATTCTCTCAGTTTTTTCAAAGCAACATTTGTTCCTAAGTCATTTAATTGATCAAAAAAAGTTTTTTCTTCTTAGTCTCATAGAAAATTCTGTAAACAGGGTATTCTGTGTAGCAATATTTATCTATGAGTTGCACTTACATCAACAAAATGGAAATGCCTTGCAGATAGCTACAGCAGCATCAATCATTTGAAAGTATCTTTTTATAGAAGGCTTCTCAGGCTGTCTTCTTGAACTTTCCTTTGAATTTTTGCATAAAATAAATCAGTTCTTCCATCAGTAAATTAGAAGATTGAAGCGAGTAGCTGTTCAAATCAACATGTTGTTATCATTAGGCATCTCAGATCCATATTAAAATGTGGATATATTAGTTGTCTTTCCTCCTCATTCCCTCACACCTAATCATAAAGCTGTCTTAGGTGCATGATTTGCAGCTGAGCTGTAAAAAGGCCATCAGTCTCTTCAGGCTGCCATGAAGGCACAGCTTCAGGTAGTTACTCTGGCCATGGTGTGATTGAACTAGGAGATGGAAAAAGGCCTAACGAAATAATGTTCTGGTCAGACAAAGCAGCTCAGGAAAAAAAGTGTTTCCTTTTGTTCTGGGTGTTGTTTAATCTTCTGGCACTTAGCTTGCATAGAGCTTTGTACAGTTTAGCTTTGATCAGCTTCAAATGTGAAAGAAAAATCTGTGTGTTGGTTTAATATCTCTCTCAGGGCGCTTTCCTGGTGTGCTTGGAATGAGGTGTTCTCAATCTAATTTGAATCTGTTTTCCCTGCATTTGAATCCACCTATTCTTAATGTCTTTTTTACTTTCATGCATTTATATCTGTGGCATGAAGAACCCATTCTTTAGAGTTATTGCTAAAAGAGAGTTTGAGAGTGTTTAAGGCAAGACAAGAGTTCTTAACTACTTTGAAGATTTAGTAGTAAGATTTAGTAAGATTTAACTGTTTGTCAGCTGTGATTGTTAATGTGTCCTGATTTTGGTTAAAAAGCCAATGGGTAATTGTAGTTTTTTAACAAGTCAGTCACATATATTTATGCATATAAAGAGAGATCACCTCTTGTCTTTGTAAATACAACATTATTAAAATATCCAGTGTCTTGTATCCTTGAGCCCAAATAGGAAAAATAACAGGTAGGTGAAAAGACTTCAGGCTGCCATTTACCTGTTGCTCATAGATAACTGCTTTCATGCTTCCCTGTTACATGTAGATCTTCTCAAATCCCCAGGACCAAATAACCTAGTCCTGCTATTAAATATTCAGAAAATTCTAGGGAACACTTAGGTGCTAACAGGAATGTCAGAAGCACAAGTACAGCTGAAATAGCCTCTTGTAAAGTGTTTCATTGCAAGTGTTTTAGGAGTGGTTACACAAATGCTTCTGCAAGCCTGTCAGGGTGGCATTGTACAGAGTAATAAATGCTGTTAACCCAGGCAAGACAAGAGAAATTATTTCCTTCAAGCAGGGTTTGTTTTGCTTGGAGGGAGCAGTTCAGGACAAACAGGGTTTGGGGACATGACCAAGTTCCAAAGCTGGGAGTTTGATTTAATATGTTGTCTTTTCTCAGAACACCAAGGGAATGCATGCTATTAGAATGCAGAAGTTGCAGAAAGGAAGCACTGAAAGCTTGCAGTTTGTGAGATAAGCATGTTTTATCTTTGAGTATCTCTATAAACTTTGTGACGAGAAACCACAGACCACTTTAGGAGTAATGCAAGTAGTAAAATTACCAGAGGGAAGAAAAGGGTGATGGAGTAGATAATTCTTTATATATAAATATGGTGAAACAGCTGTTTTGACAAACTCTTTAATAAATAAGGTAGAGCAGATAAAAAGGAAATTGTGCTATTTTGTCACTGACTAGAGTTGGATGAAATATACAGATATTTCAACCTAGCCTCATCAAGGTTGATACAAATGTGTATCGAAACTGACTTGCTGATATAACAAAGCACTGAAATCAGTCTGTTTCTGGAAGAAATTTAAGCCACTAATAATGATTAAAAAAAAAAAAAAAAAAAAAAAAACAAAGCAACTCTACATTGGAAAATGAGTAATTTTTAGCTAAGTGTGTTTCTTCAAATGTTTATAAAAGAAGGTTGTGTGAGGAAATTCCTGGTTTTTGTGCTTCCTGGGTGGTTGGTGCAACTGTGAATGAATGAATGTTACTTCAAGCCACTTCAGCTACAGAAAGGAAAAGGCCCAGAAGGCAGCAGTGTCTTTAAGTGATGTAAAGCTCTGTGGCTCTCACTCTGAAAGCCATCTGTAAGGATATATGATGCTGCATGTTAGGATGTACACTGGTGAAATTACTTTTTTATCTCTGTGCCTGTATCTCAGGGCTTATTCAGAGACTTTTGGCCACAGTTTGTGGTTTTTCCTCTGGAGTAGCTATGGAAGGACTGACCAAAAACTGCTGAAGTCGTAAAAAAAACTTATTTAAAATTGTGCTCAAGTGAGCCAGGTCTCGTAAAATCTTGAGTTGAAGCTGATGTCATGGAGCTTAGAGATATTAAATAGTTTGCAGAAAACTTTTCAAACTTCTTGCTTTTTAGAGCTGTAATCTAGATACTAAACCCTTTTTAAAAATCTTTTTTTTATCCTTTTCCTCAAGGGCCCTTCATTCTGAAGTGTGCTCTGGTGACTGATTTTAACACATTCAGATATGAGAACCAATTCATTTTCTCTCTGCAAGGTAATGATTGCCAAAAAAAAAAATAAAAAAGAAAATTATACCAGCTGCAATCACAACCCAAAAAGCAAAAAAAAAAAAAAACCTAATAGCAATCATATTCATCAAGATCTTAAGGAGAGAATATGATTGTCCCAAGAACTGCTTATGACTGGGAGAAAATGTGGAAATATTTATCTAGTCTTTATGTTTTCTTGTCTGTTGCTTTCATAGAACATTGTGTACAATCTGGGGGCTTCTTAGAAGTTTGATCAGCTCCTTTATTGTGGGAGCAGCTCAGGAAAGCAGTGCCTCATGTGCCTGGCCCAGAGCTGCATGAATGTCCCTCTCAGTAACACCTGCAGCAGCTCTGGCACCCAGATGTGTGTGTGACACACAACAAACAGGTGAGCCCCAAGTACTCCAGAGCAGCACTCTGCATTTGGGATGTCAGTGAGGAGTGCTGGTTGCAGTTCTCCACGTTTGGATAACTGGAGAAGTGTGAATTGCCTTTCATAAACAGCTGGGTGGGATTAGGTGCTTTGCTGCTGCTTACTGTGTAAGTGCTAAAGTTTTTGCATGTAAACTCTTGTGACCCATTTAAAATAAGAAAATTCCTGTAGAAGGAAAGAATGGTAATGTTTTCTGGAAAAGCAGATTTTACCAGGTTTTCTTCAGCTTTTGATATCTCTGACTGAGAATCTGCTGGTTTTTTAACCTATATGAACCTAGAAGGCCAGGAAATAAGAGTTCTTTTAGGATACTGGGTTGGATTTTGCCTCTTGGGTACAAAATGGAACAAGGACATGCTGTTTGTTTACCATGGTAACACTTGGAACTGAAACCTTGGCTTAACTTGTGTTATTTCACAGCTGGATGAAAGACTACATTAAGAAAGATTCAAATCGGGATTTGAAGCACTGTGCTGCTTCTAGGGTAGCACAGGTCTAGGTGACTGTGTGGGACACCAGTAAAAAAAAAAACAAAAAACCTCTTGCCAAACTTGACTGTTTTCAGATTCTCAGCCATTATTGGTGTTGTTCAGCTCATGGTGGCTGTGTGTGGTTGGGCAACCAACGACTTTGCACCAAAGCCAGCTCTGATTGAGGCAATAACTGGGATTTATCCTGCTCTGCTATTAGCAGTTCTAAACTATAATATAGATTTGGTCTCGGAACTTATAAGATGTTGTAAAGCAAGGATAGGAGTGGATTGGAATGAGTTAGAAGATGTATCCTACAAGGGGTAGATAGCCATTATAAATCAGTTAATACTGGAGAAGCAGAGTAGATGTTGTCTGAACTCTGCTTTGTTAAAATAAATGGAAATTTTGTGATCAGATCCAATGAAGAACATGAATAAACACTCCTGAAAGCCCTGTCCCTTGATGCCAGTTCCTTATCCACTTGGCATTGTTTTAATCTGTTGATGCACTTACGAGTTGCCTCAGGAGCTGGCTCTTCTGTGTTAATCCAATACACAGTTGGACTGAGGTTTTCAAAGCAGATCTTTGATTAAAACTGATGGGGAAAAGAGTTTCTAAATTATCTGCATGTTCTGAAAATTTTAGCCTATGGGTGTTAATGTGCAGCCTTTAATCTGTCCTTACTCAAGTGGAATTCTCACAGGGACGTTTGCTTGAGCGAAACTACACAGTTTGATCTTTTGGCAAGAAGGTTTTGCAGGAAACTGGTTGCTGCAAGCAGAATTTATGCAAGAAAACTTCTAAAGTACATGAGAATGGCACCTTTTCCCAATTATAAGCAGCTCAATTCCTTTTGCTGATTGTGGTGGTGGTGGTGTTCTGGTAAGCAAGAATGTACTAGCAGGTAATCTGAAACGCAAATAAAATGGAAATAATTGCTTCAGTTGACATTCTCCATGTTTCTAGTTGACACTTTTTATTTCACAAAAAAAATTTCTTTCGTGTGTCATTATAATTCTAATTTTCAGTGACTGCTTCTTACAAAATAGAGACAATTTTTACAGGGTGGTGAACATAACTGTGTGTGTTCTGCTTCTGATTCTGAAGAGGCATTCTCAGAAAGATGAGTGCTGTGATCTCCTGTCTAAGCACCATCAGTAGTGCTGTATTCATCTGAATCTAAACTCCAAAATTCTGTGTGTCTATATATTTTTGCAAAGATATTTGTGACTCAAAGCAAAATGAAACTCTACTGTTAAGAAAATCCAATTTACAGGCTTGAAAGAAAGTAACATTTTGCATTTTCTTTTTAGTGTTCAAATGATCCCTCATTTATTTTGAAGTGAAGCATAGCTCCTCTTCAGGTTTATGTTATGTAAAACAGTGAGAAAATTACATACATCAAGGAAAAAAAAAAGGCAAGATGTTCTGCTGTGATTTAAATTCTGCAAGACAAGAATTTCCAAATTTATTCTTTTTTTCAGTGAAATAGTGGTGATGGGGGGCAACATCTCAGTCTTGAAGTCTGGAGAAAGTGTATAGGGACACTGTCTTACATAATGCAGTACTGCACTTAAAGTAGGCCTAAAGTTTTTGTTATTTAAAGCACAGGGAAGCTGCAATCCTGTAAATTCCAATACCAAAAAATTCCAGAGATGCACTTCTTTCCTTACAACTCCTGTGCACAAGTTGAGGGTTTTTTTTCATCAATACTTCTGGAGCCAGGCTCTAATTTTGCAAATGCTTTGAACTACAGTTGACCTCACTTCTGCTTAGAAATGATTCTCAGCTAAATGTACTTCTGAGAAGTGTCCACTGCCCTTTTGGATTCCTTCAGGACATTGAATGAGGGGAACCTCCGAAAATAAGTAAAAGAAGAGCGGGAAACACATGATTAAACAATGAAGTCTGTGCATGTGTAGCTCCCCCAGAAAACTGTCTTTCCTAACACCAGCATATCTTTTATTTCTAGAAGAGTTCCTTGGTTTTGGTGGTGATTTATTTGGGGAACTACCCAAACAAATGTCTGCTGGGAAAGGGAAGAACCAGGTGGAATTTGTCATGAGATAGTTTTAAATTTTTCCTGCTGACAGCAGTGGCAAAGGTCTGTATCACCCTTAAAATTTCCAGGGTTCTCCTGACCTGTGGCATGATCCTGTCATACTTCTTGCTATGCCTTAGCTGGCAAATCAATGATAAAATCCTGCCACAGGATGGGGGCTAGATTCAGCAGAATTCATCTCAGTTTTTACAGAGCGCCGATGTTGAGTCTGTATCAAGCAGTATTGAGGAAATTCATGCATTATTTATGTCTGTCTGTGTGGAGAATGATTTTCACAATATATTTGTGTACAGGAGTCAAAATGATTAATGGAAACAGAGCAGTCACTTTATAAGGAAGAGACAAGGCTGGGGAAAAAGGCAGCTAGGAGATAATAAGGCTGAAAGTTGATATGATCAGTGTTCACAAAATCATGAAGGTCATGGGTAAAATGAATACAGAGTTGCTATTTCCCTATCCTGCAATGTTTGAGCTGCAGTGTATTGATGAAACTATTAGGAGTTTGGTTTAAAGCTTAGGAGAAAACACTTGGAATTCTGAGATTTATTGCCAAAGGAGGATGTGGAGGCAGATTCGAATCCATGGCCAACAAGTCCATGCAAAGACACCAAGGGAATAGGCAAGAGTGTACTTTCCAATCTCTTTCACCTAATAAGCTGCCAGTGAAACATCCCAACAGGTATATCCTTGTGTTCCTGCATTTTTAATTTTCTGTATATTAAAAAAACTGTACCTATAGATAAACCCTAGGATTTGAAAGGAGATTTTCATTTCAGTTGGATTAATGCTTCATTATTTCATGAGTAGAATAATAGGAAAATCTTTCAAGAGGGATGGTTTCAATCTGAAATGTGCAGCAGAAATGCCCTGTTCAATAATTCCTTAGCATATTGTATGTGGATCAACAAAGGAATGCTAAGAAATTCTGAGGTAATTTTTTTCTGAATCTAAATGTGACAGTGTGTTGGCATGGTAATCCTACCATCTTGCTGCTTTACTCTTGCTGTCCCCAAAACAGGACACCTGAAATGCAAACTACATTGCAGCTGAGCTAGATGGGGTGTTTTGGTGGCTGGAGCAGGGGGTATTATTGTGGAACAGACATCCTTTCATAATCAAACAGTAGCTGGTGTGTGTTTGGCAGCAGAACAGTCGTGGAGGAGACATCTCAGTGTCAATGTGAGCTTGTAGCAAACCGCTGCCTCTGTGGGACCACGGGCTGTTGTGTGACTGTAACAGGAGAATTTCAGTGTTCCCACGTGCCAAGTACCACTTCATATAAAGGATTTGTATCTGACTGATGTCTCATAATGGACATTTGTCTCTGGATCCCCTGAAATGGTGACAGCTCTAAAACAAGTGTTCTGGAGGGGGGTCTCAAGATATCAGGTTAGATTCACAAACATGCTGTATGTTTTAATACTTATAGTTAATATCTGATTTTGTTAATCTTCTATACTTCCTTAGACAGGACATCTCAAAGTTTCTGTAGTCTTCTCTTCTCTGACTTTAACCTAAGCTCTATAAAAGTGAAGGTCTTTGGAAAACTTCAAGTGAACCTGATCAGCTAGTCATACTCATTTGCTTTTCTTTGCTGTGCTGTACTTTTATCTATCCCTAAGGCATCCTAATTTACAGCTCCTTTTTTACTAGGCTATTAAAGAGATTTTGTGCAGTGACTTTGGTTTATTATCTGATGCTCTGAAACACTGCATCAGATAGAACAGTGCTGCATCAACTGGAAATTGATTTGATGTGGGTTTGGTTTTTTTTGTTTATTTGTTTGTTTTGGTTATTTGTTTTAAGGGTTTTTTTCCTCATTTGAAATTTGTCTGATAAATCAAGCAGTTGTTTTTTGTGACCTTGCCACGTGGTAAAGTGCAGATGAGGGGGAAACTGCAGCTTCCTGGGATTCACTGTATGCCATGGATTTGGGTTTTCTTGTTGTTTCCTTTTATAACAAAAGAGGTGGGTCTCTGCCATTAAAAAGTGTATTAAGGATCAAAAATTCATGATGAAAGAAAAAGGTGGTTGAATTGCAGTTGTAAATATTTTTAAATTAAATTGTTAGATTTTCATTAATGTGAGTAACAGAGATGATCCCTTGTTGCAGGAGATTTTAATGAACTTTATTTATGGAATGCATGAACAGGCTGAAGTTTTTTTCCTTTAGCCACCATCTTCTCATAGGGCATAAGACTCCTGTTTCTCTAGTGGTGATCAGCTGCAGCTGGAATATTTTTCAGCTCTGACAGAAAGATTTCTGACCTTGAATCAGTGGTTCTGGCTGCAAGTAAAACTTAATGGATTGCTTGGACCAGAGAACAATTGACAGCTGTAGCACAAATCTGAGTCCGCTGAACATTGAATTTCTTGTGGTTGAGACCTCAGGCTGCAAAAAGACAGTCCATCTGAAGTCTCATACTTTTTTTCTGGCGAATGATTTCTGAGAATAAAGTGGGAAGTTTTTTAGAAAACACATTAAGAGGAACTAAATTCTGTAATGAGGTAATGGATAAGGTTATAAGGGGATAAATTCTTGGGTACTTGATTTCGTACAGGAAAAATTCTGGTTTCTAACAAAGAATTTTCTTATAGTCAGAAATATAAGAGAATGCATGAACACTCTCACAAAGCAGGGAAAGGGCATAAAATACTGTCTTGGACACACTGGCAAAGGCTATAGAAGATCTATATGTCTTCTTAGAAGTATCCAAGAGTTTGAAAGAAGAAATGTGTAAGGCAAGAAAATCCACAATTGTGGCTGAACATCTGTTCTTACACCCCTGCATTCTTGAAGTCTTTCATGACATGGAATGAGGGTGTAATTTCTCTGACTGTTCTGTTGCACATCTGCTAATTGCATTTTGTAATTTTCTGTGATTGTTGTCTAAATTTTCTCAGCTAAATGTCACAGTCTCAGCTAATTTTCTCACAGTCTAGCTAAATAAGAGAGCTTGAATAGGTGGGTCACCATAAAAGAGGAGTAGCTAATGTATGGAGAACTTTCTGACCTACAGAACTGTGCCAGCATGAGCATTGGGCAGTGCTGGGTTCAGGCGTCTAGAAGCCATTCCTGAGCAACAAAGAAAACTTGTTTGGTTAAAAGGAGCGTGTTGTACACGTCACTCAGTTCTTCAATGAAAAGAACTTGTCGACAACTTGGATCCTTGTGTGTTACAGTTATTTCCCCGCTAAGAAATGATGTTTCAAATAACCTGGTACTTCAGGCTAGAGTGCCTTGTAAAAGCAGAAATATTGCCTGTGGCTGCATTATGATGTTGAAAATTGTGTGGTTCTGTGACTGCCAGTCCCATTAGAGGCTCTGTAGAGATCAATAATTGCTATGAAAAATCATGTTTTTGTGCTGGAAAACAGATGCTTTATAGACAATTAAAAAATAAAAAGGCCCCACTTTTTCTAAATCAGAAAAGATTTATAACAATAAATATTTTTGGTTTTATACATTTTAATTAAATAATTCATTTACTTAGGTTGAGATCTAAGTAGTAAAGTATTACCTGTGCTCTCTAGCCAATATCCTTTTTTGTTCTTTGCACCTTTCATATTATTGGATTGAAGCATTCTGCTGACCAGTTGTGTCAAAATTCCCTTTGTGTTTTAAGGTAGTCATTGCCTGGGGGGAATTTGTGACTGAAGGAGTCAGTGGGACTTCCTCTGTTTTATGTCCTGCTCTGCATGGACTAGCAAGAGTATGAAAAGATTAAGCATGGCTCCAGTGGCAGGTGATTCCAGGACTTAGGTTGGGATTTCTTGCTTCAGCATTAATTTGGCATTTTATTAAATTGTGATTCATAAGCAACTGCTCGCAGTCACTGGAACCAGGAGGATGGCTGGGCCTGGGCTCTCATGGGAGTGCTGTGCTCAGCCCTTACACCAGAGCTCAGTAAAGATTTAGTGATTACAAGTATGTCAAAGGTATTTTCAAGAGGATTAGGAGCACCTCTGTGGCTTGATGGGGAAAACGTGGGTCTGAATCTGCCAGAGGCTTTTCCAAAGGAAGATGTAGGACCTCCTTCCTTGAGACACTCAAAATTCACAGAATCACAGAATAGCTGGGGTTGGAAGGGACCTCTAGTCTAACCCAAAATTTAATGAGACGAGACTATAATAAGCAAGCTGACTCATCCTTCAGGTTATCCTTAACTTTTCATTGAAGTTATCCCTGCTCTGAGGAGGAGGTAACAATAAGCAAAAGCAAAAATTCCTCTATGAATTTCTAATTTCATAATAATTTCAAAAATCTCATAAACATCTGTGAGGTTTCTGTTTGCTGCTTCTTGGGAATGCCCTCCATAGGAACTAAAAATCCTCCCAGCCCCTGTGTTTGCAGTCTACTAATCCAAGTCTGGATGCTATTTTGCTGTTCCTGGGAGCAAGTACCAAAGTACTTTTGTGAATCCTGAATGCTTGAACATGTGACTTTTAGAAGAGCAAACAATATTTATGTCCTTTCCTGATGTTTCAGAAGAATAGCTTGTATGATTAAAAGGAAATCCTGTAGTATGTGGACCTGTTTTAAAAATTAAACAGATTTATTAATGAAAAGAAGAGTTTGGACACACAGAAAAAATAAAGCCCTGAAGCAAAGCAATCCATTATGAAATCCTTCAGTAAAAATATTCCTTTGATGTTAATTTTTATGGAAATATTGGTTAAGGTTGCATGTACTTTCCAGAGAGGTAGGATATGATTTTATGTTAGTTGTTAAACAGGTCATTAATATTCAGTGCCAAAGTCATTATTTTTCAGCAAGTAATGTAATTCCAAGCTGTCCAGAGAGAAGGAGTGAGTCTATGGTGCACACGCTGAGAAATGCGTGTTTGTCAAGGTGCCGGGTGTTCCTGGGCACTGAGAATCCGTCATCCTGAGAATGTTCTCTTCTAGTGCATTTTAATGAGCACTGCTGAAGCTCTGAATGGTCTGTCAGCACTTTTTTTAGGCACCTTATTATTAGGGAGTTTATAGCTTGGCTGTAAAGCCCTTGCTGTAGGCTAAAAGTAGTTAAATAATACTTTCAGAGTGCTGTTTTGTGCCAAATTTAATCCAGATAGCTTTAGGCATTTTTCCATGTTCGTATCAGAAGGCAATATTCGAGTTCTGATTGAAATCTTTTGAAGTGGGGCAAGGCAAAATACAAATGACCTAGACCTGCAGCTTCACTCATAGGAGGCAGTAAGACAGCCTAGTGCAGCAGAATGTATTTTTCATGGAATAACCATATACAGGGGCTGCAGCAGTGGGACCCAGTGCTTCAGGGTGAATGATAAAGTCCTTATTGAAAGAGAATCCTGGTTTGCCTGGGTAGGGTCTTCAGAGCTGGAGTACCCTGAGGCAGGCTGTGAAAGCTCTAAATGACTCCCTCTGACAGAAATAGATGACATTGTTTTAAATGAAAACTGTTAATTTGAGATGCTGTTGAAACGTCCTGTTGCTTTTTTTCTGAGTAGTACCCAGAGAACAGCTCAGCAGAGTAGGGAGCTTGCAGGACTCTGTTTTCCCTTTGTTCATGGAACAAATGCTCTCATTCCATACACCAGCAATCACAGTTTGCTGGGGCTGTTCTGCCAAGTCAAAGCAAAGAATTTTCAGGAGGAGGTGAAAAAAAGTACTGCAGCATTTTATTTTCACTTCAAGACCTTGGACATGGAAGTGTATTCCTCTTAAACTTAACAAAGATGGTTGTCAGAGAAGTTGCATAAGCCTGTTGCTAAACTATTTAAGCTTAACAAGAGAAAAAAAAAAGATAAAATACAATAATTTCTGTGAAAATGTACTGAGGGCTTGTTTTATTTCAGTACAACAGGAGGGGACAGATTGCCACATAGAGTACATGTTGCTTCAGTAATTCTCACGAAGTCTTTCATCAGCTGACACTCATAGGCAAGTTCCTGAGGGTGAAAACATTTCCCCATGTTCTTGTCAGCAGTGCTATGTCTGGAGAAACTTTTGTGAACTGATTAGCAGTGCCCTCCTCCCAAACCAGCATGCTGTGGAAATCTCTGGCTGGTTAAAAGAGCTCGGTCGTGTAGCAATGTCACCCTGGCCACGAGTTCCAGCCTCTGCAGGCCACTGGGTGTCAATGGACACAGCTGTGGAGCAAGTTGAAACAGAAGTTGGTAGAGATAGATTTTATTAACCTGTTGGCGGTTGTTAGGGGTTTTCTGGTTTTGTTTGGTTTTGTTTTTTCTTTTTTTCTGTAAGATTTGATCCCTGAAAGCATGGAATTCAAGGAAGAAAATCAGAACCAAAGGAGTTCTTCCTCTGTACATCTCTTTCATTTGCCTTTCATCTTCATTGCTTCACCTGTGTCCCACCAAAGGCAGCTGCCAGTTCCAAGACAAACCTGGTAAATAGTTTCAGGTATCTTCCGTGAGAATCCAACTGCAGTGGGACAAGAAGTGTATAGAAATCCAACTTATGCAATTTTTGGCCAAAAGCTAATTTGTAAGTTTTTGCAAGTTAAAGAGTTGTTTTTAAAATTAGCAGTGAGTGAATATTAAAGGTGAAACCCAAGCACCTCTGAACACAGGAATCTAATTCTGAAATTGTGGATGTGATTAATTGCATCAGGCAATGCTTAATAAGCATTACAGCTGTGCTAAATGCTGGACAATTGAGAGTATCAACCTCTTCAGTTCTTCTACTTTATTGCAGTGGAGATACCTCTCTGTGGTAGCTTTCAATTTGAACCACAGGTTATTCCTGTTGTTGAGTTTTCATCAGACCTATGGGAAAAGGTAACACAGAAAAGGTTCTAAAAAATTATTTAGTAGTCTTCTCAAAAACTAGGTAGATGATGTTCAAAATCTCTCAAAAATCTCTCCAATTTTGAGAACACCTTCAAAGTAAAGGAACTGTCAGCTGTAATTTAAAATATACCTTTTTTCCTGTCCTGCTAAAGAAACTTGTTTTTACAACATCCAAGGCAGCTGTGCTTGCCTTCAAGTGTTTACTTCAGTATATTCCTGCACAGAAAATCTAAGATGTGGTTGCTGAGCTGCATGGTTTACGAGAGCTCATCTACAATATGGACAGTTTTTCACTCTATTGATTTGTAGAAGCAGGACTGGGTTTTTTGTCCTTCAGTATTTAATTTGCTTTCGGTACTTTTTTCATGAAGGGTTATTTTTGCCATGCATAAAGTGGGTTGCTTTCTTCTGTACATGTTTAAGGTTTCAATTATGCAATAGAACAAATATGAAGGTAGCAGAGGCATAGATACTTCAGGTACAGACAGCTGGAGCTAAAAGGTACTTACATCACAGGATGTGATTCAGTCTACAGCATTAATCTCTGTTCTATACCTAGAAAACATTTTTCAAACTTGTGGAAATACTGTTATTTTTGAGCCTTTTTAATGTTTTCTTGTCTTTGAAGGAAACTGGTCAACAGTTTTGGAAATGTAAGGGCCGGAGGGGGGGAGATTGGCATAGAGGGTGGCCATGTTTTCTGTGCTTCCTTAGGCAATCAAGCTCAAAACGAGCAGGGACATCTGTACTTACACCGAGTTTGATTACATATTTCAAAGCCCAACTTTGTGTGGAAGTGCTTTGATGAATTTTTAAACAGCCTCACAGAAATTCCGGAAAAACATTTGTACTGCCTGCTACTTCAAAACAGTAGTACTCAATTAAGGTACTTTTTTTCAGTTAGTAGTTTTGGCTTGGTTTTTTGTAAATCCAAATGCTAACTTTTCATAATTACATCCTTGTTTCAGATGTGATGATTGAGCATAAGAAAATTAAAGTAGAGGTTTAAAGAATATGTATATTCATAGAATATGTATATAAAGTCCACTGGGATAAAAGAAATATGGCTGTAATTTAAAATAAATTATTGAGGCACAGGATGATCACCTTATTTACATCACTGCAGATCCTTATCAAGTCTGTCTCACTTTTATGAATGTGCGGAAACAAATTCTGTGCCTGAGAGACATTCTCCAGGTGAGGTGATGTGAGGACAGAAGGAAAAAATGACATTCTCTTGGATACATACTCTACTGGCTGATGAAGACTAGTCAGACGAAATCGGGAAGAAAATTGATGAGATTACAAAAATAAAAGAAATTTATAAAAGAAAATACAATGAGACATTTTTTAAAGTGCTGGTGAGACAATTAAAAAGGCAAAGAAGAGAGTGATGATGAGCTGTACACAGGTTTTCCTACTTTTAGGTGATGACAATCCTGCCAGCATCTGCACTTTCTGTTTGAAAGAGTCTAGTCTTCATTTGGACTTCTGAACTTGTAGTATTTATTGTTAGCTTATATGTTACCTTTAACAGCTGTAACTTTTCCAATAGTCTGAAATATGTCAAATTATTGTTATATAAGCCCTGTAAACAGTGCTGTTTAGACAATGCCTCTTTTTCTAGCTCAGAAGCAGAAAGAACCATTAGGTTTATCCAACGTGACTTTTTACATCTCACAGGCCATTGCATTTCATCTGGATACCCCGTTTTACAGATGAAGATTGCAGTAAACAAGTAAATTAAGCCAATTAATCTGGGACATATTACTTTGTACAACACACTGAGTAGCAGGGATCAAGATGCATTTGCTGTCAAGTATCTGCAGCAGCCAAAAAAATGGAGTGAGATATGCCTAGGTGGTATCAACTGCTGTTTGATAGATATTTCTGTTGCATTCCAGCTTCCCCTTAATCTAGGATCTCTATTAAGGAGGGTACATGACAGCTGGAGATTTTTTTATTTTTTTTGTTATCAACTAGGATTTCTTGAAACAATAATGGATGTCTGCAAAGGCAAGAGTAGTGATAATTCTTTGACTCTTTCTACTGGTCTTGGGGCTTGGAGTCTGTGCTTGTCCCTTCCATTTGCAAATCAAGACTTTTTAAAATTTATTTTAGGTGGTTCTGTACGATTTTATTGTAAAGCCCTTTTTCCTTTGGTCTTTCAGACAATTGCAATTGGTGTCTTACTTGTGTTTACATGAGTCAGATGGTGTTAAAGCATTTAGCTGCATTCTCTTTTTCTCAACTTCTTGTTCTTTCAGCTTCCCTGACAACCCTCAAAGATCTGTCCTATGGTAAGGGATTTTCTGAGCTTAATTTTGAGATATTGCTCTTAGAGGAAAAAGGCAAAATCCCAAAAAAAAAAAAAAAAAAAAAAAGCTAAAAATGGATGTAAAATGCATCCTAAAGCTTTCCTAAATTATTGCAGGCACTATCAGCTGTAGTGTCAATGCCGGTGCAGGATGTGACTCTCCTGTGTAACCACATGGAAGATCAGCAGGAGAAAAGAAACATGGCCTCAAGCTGAAGGTTCACATTTTCATCTTTCACATTTGCACAATCTGCATTTGATTGAGGTTTGCTGGCAATGAGGCAGACCCTTAGTTCAGTTCTGTCTTTAAAATTTCATAGGTTATTCTTCCTAAAGGTTAAACAGAAATTACAACATGCTTGTTGTTTCTGAGTGGGAGAATTGCTTTCAGCAGAGGCAAGCAAACTGAGAGAAAACAGGAAATGTCAAATAATTTGGTTTATGAGAAATCTGACTTTCTATTTCTGCTCTTTTGAGAATGCTCATAGCTTGAGACTGTCTAATTCACAGGTTACACCAACCTCACACCTCCACAAGCTCTTAGATCTAGGGAGAAAGGGAATGTTGTGATAATACAATCCATCTCTGCGGCTTTGCATACTTCATATTTCAGGAGCTAGCTAAGTAAGCTGAGCAGTGATAACCTTAGTAATTAGCAGGTCTTGAGCCATTTCCCTGTACAAGAACAGACATTTATTGATTTGATCATATTTTTCCTGCTGGTTCACTTGCAGGATGCTCTCAGTTTGTGGCACACTGAGTGAAATTTGGGAATGTAAAACTTAGTTAAACTATTTTAGGTTCATGGCTTTAATTTTTCAAGACTTTAAAGTACTTTTGACAACTGGCAGATAGCTCTACAATTTACCAGAAAAAGACCATCACACTATAAGAAGACATTTAAGTGCATATTTTTTCATGCTAAAAATAAGTCCAATTATCATACTTTGTATCATAGCAGGCACTTTACAGAAAACTAATTTGTGAAAACAGAGAAAAGTATGTCCACCAAGGAATATATTTCAAAAATCAATATAGCAAGTAGATGTGTATAACTTCACTGCATCTATTCTCTTTTGCCGTATGTTTTTATGTCCCCATTCTGTCAGTCTGCAGTTTTAAACAAACAGTTCCAAATGCCACTGATATTTTTGCTTAAAAGACAGAATCTGTAGCCCTTCAGAGATTATATTAATAGCTGCAGCACTTTGCTGCACGTGGTATTTCAGCATTTTCCTTACATGCACACTCTATGAGCACTAAATCTGTAATCATTAACCTTTCTTTTCTTACTAAAAAGCACTGTTAAATTAAATGATGCATTATTAATAAGCATTCTTGAAAATGGAACCAAGGAAAGTTGATGCATTTTATATTCTATTACAAAGAATAAGCTGCACTGAATTTCTCTGTCCACCTGTTCTAGCACTACAGTGCTTCCCTGTTTATTGTTCACATGGCTGATTATTTTAGCTTAATTTTTTGCTGTCTTTTAGATTATTCCTTTGCAAAAATATACATGTAGGCAAATAAATTCAAGGCCAGGCTGGATGGAGCCCTGAGCAACCCGGTTTATTTTTATTTCATAAGCATATTCTGTGGGGATATTTAATTTTCAATTCATACATTAAAGCATAATAATAAAGTAAGATTATCATATCCAAAGATACTTTTCCAATTCTCTATATTTTTGGGAGTGGGGGAGTGTATTTTGAGGAAGGAATGTTGTGTAAACTTTCCATGTTCTTCAGTATTACCTGGATCTTTTAAAGCCACTGCTGGAGCTTTGTGGTGCCAAGCCAGAGGGATCTTTGGATATTTAGAATAATTTTCTCAAAGTTTAGACATGAGTGATTTATCATCAAATCAGTACTTTAATATGGCATTGTTTACAGAATGTCATATGTGGAAATCTGTTATGAGTTTTGCATCTACTTTCTTCTTTTGATGTTATGACAACATTCATGACTTTAGGTTAGTGTCTTCTCAGAGAGGAATAATGTCTCTCTAGTGAGCTGGTAATGAAAGGAGAACTGATTGGAACATCTGCAATTTATGCAGCCTCATGGGAATGTATTTTGTATTTTGTAGACCTATCTGGGCAAATAAAGTAATTGCTCACCATGGCAAATGTCTCCTGAATTCCCCAGCTCTCAGGAGTTACCAGTTTTTCATTTCAGACGGGTAACTGTCCTGAGTTTTGAAAAGTCTGCTTACCTGAACTTTAACTTATGTGTTCAGTTCTCATTTTCCAGAATATAAATTGTGTAATAGATATTGTAGCTTGCATCTCGTGGGCTCGTTCAGTGGCCATCGCACATTAAGAGGAGATCCAAGATATGGTAAGATAAAGTCAGTTTATCTTGTAAATGAAGCACACTGGTGCTTTTGGGGAGATAGAAGCGTGAAGCATTTAAAAAATATCTTAGGAAAACAAAAAAGGGAAAATGTTCTTTGCAAGCTTGTGTTTGAAAAACCCACATATGCTTGGACAGCACTGAGATTGTCCTTGTGCATGGATTTTTTGAAATGGTACCAAAGGAAATGTTACATAGCTAAAATATGATAAAAATATTTTTCTGCTTAACTGTTCAGTGGAAACATATGTTGTTGTACTACTCGAGTCTTTTCTCTAATATAAAGTTCTGAATCCACACTATACAGATTATCTTCCAGAAGCATTTATAAACGGAGCAGTGCTTGGTGGTAGAATGGATGGTGTGGTGATTCAAGCTTCTCTTTAGAGCTGTGGCTGGAGGTAATGGAAAATCCAGGTGTGCTAACAGTGCCAGAAAAGCTGTAACAGATTTGCTTGAAGCTTTGTAGGCACTCCAAAACCACTGCTGTATTCTAGGCGCTGGCTTTGTTGACTGACTGCTGGTGAGTCTGATTTGGAGGCATTAGACTTCCATGGGTCACTAAATAACTCCATTTCTTGGGGAAAGCTGTTGGGAATCTGCCTCTGTACTAAGGTTTATCTTTTAAATTAGTTAACTTACTGGTGCTTGGGATAATGCATTTCTGCCTCCTGATTTCTAAATAAGCCTTTTCACATGCTTGTGTAATGTCTAGCAGCAGTAACAGGTATTATCCACAAGCAAACACCAAGGAACAGACTGGTGCATTTGTATTAGATTTTAGTTTGGGAATTTTCCTTCTCGCTGTCACATCACGAACTCTGGAGCTGAAGAGAAATTTTCTGGTTTAGCCAGAAGACTTTGTTTTGTTTTAACTAAACAAGCAAATCTTGGCACATCTTCAGCCATTCTTTTTTTAAGGCAGAATTTAAGATCAAAACAAGGGAAGGTGTTATGCCATGTTCCCTTACCCCACAAAAGTTACAGTAGGCTGGGAGCTAATGCTAATATTCCCCAAGAGTTGGATATTCCAGTACAAAAGCTGGCCTCTTCCTATTCTAAACACGAATTTAAGTCCTTAAACCTCCCTTTCCTGACTACTCTAAACAAAATTATCTCAATTTTGAGAATATAAGTGGGCATAGGCTTAACAGCTTTTAAAAGTCTCAACTTGGTTTTACTGAAGCATCTGAGATGTTTGCGTAAGGCAGGAAAACTGTTTGTCCTTCCATCTCATCATGACTGACCCTGTAGTATATCTAGCAGCATTTTGCTCTTGATGTCCAGCTGTAAATTTGTTGCCTGAAAGAGAAAACTTCATATTTAATGATTCCACCTTGAGCTTTTGGAAAGTCAATGATGTGATTGTTGTAGCGCTAATCTTTTCAATTTATGTCAATCGATTTCTTTGATTAAATGACAAATAATATTCAAATAATTGTACAAAGCTATACATAGAGCTTCCACTTTGTATTTCCACATTTTCTTTTGGAACCTTTTGGTGCAATGATTAAAGACCTGCTTTGGAGTGTTTTGATGCCTTTTGACACCTTTCTCTTATTTTCTGTGGCTGTGCTATGCATTGCAATCTGTCAAGGATAAATACTTGGCTAGAATAATAGTGGATTTTATATACATTATTCTGTAGGTGATATAAAATACGTAAGCAATTTAAAGAAATCTTCAGGGACAGTGTCATTTAAAATTCCACGAAACCTGTCGCTTAAGTCAAAAAAGTCCCTGATGCTTTCATTTGCCATTCTAAAGAAAAATTAAAGGAGTTATCAGGCAAGATTTTCCAACTTAAAAAGCTCAGCAGAAATGGAAAATGAGAAGTTAAAAGGGAGCAAACCTCTCAGGGGAGGTTGTCCAAACAGCAAGTGGGTGATTGGTGCCTCTCAGGGAGGAGTCTAAATACCACAGAATATTTGGGGTTGAAAAGGACCTCTAAAGATCATCTAGTCCAGCCCCCACTCCTCCTTTATCTCTTGGATGTTTTCAGCTTTACTGGCCCAAGGTAAAAAGAACAAATGAATAAATCAAAGCGTCAGAACCCAACAGTGATGTTTTTCTCTTTTATTTAGGGGGAAAAAAGGGCTTCTGTGCATAGAAAATGGCCAGGAATATAGAGCACTAGCCATGTAACCATGACAGAAATTAAATGCTCTGCTAAATCCTCCCAAGAGAGAAAAAATATGCAGGGTGGATGGGTACACACTCCTAGCTGTGTTTTGCACACTATTTCTATGGTGTTTGTATTTGGGCCTGTAAGAGGAGCACATGGTGCAAGGACAATGGCAGAGGCAAAAGAAAAGAATTTGTGTGGTTGCAAGCAAAACAATTTTAAGTTTATTCCTTTGCTTGAATCTAGCAGAAAGCCTAGTAGTTCTAACAACCAATACAGAGATTATTCCTATCAAGAGAGTATAAAAATCAACAAAGATTATTTATAAGAATAAATATTAGATAAAGATAATAGATATTTAATTATAAGAATAAATAAATAATCACACTATAGAGATTATTTATAAGAATCAACACAGAGACTATTTCTAGCAACTAATACAGAGAATATAACAATCAATAATGTTCTTTGCATAAATCAATAGAGGGACCATTTCTATCAGTCCATACAGAAACTATAAAAACAATACAGAGTATTTCTAACAACACAGAGACCATTTGTAAAAATAAAAACAGAGTATAAAAAGCTATAGAGGGTATTTCTAACCATCAATACAGAGACTTTATAATAATCAATACAGAGTATTGCTTACAATGAATAGGGGGTATTTCTAACAAACAATAAAGAGAGTACATCAATTATATAGATAAATTATAGGAATCATTAAAGCGCCTATTTAATCAATACAGTGACTATTTTAACATGCAAGTATCGCAAACTTTTAATTAAAAGTAAATCTGTAGGTTACTCATATTATTGCTTTGTAATAAATGAAGATGTTCCTCCTTCCTTACGTAAGGAACAGCTAGGTAAATTCAGTGTATTGCCCTCTTCAAAGGCTGTGGAATGCTAAAATCGACCAAAAAAATTGGGAAGTTGTGTACCAGGTTAATTTGTGTCAAGGCATGACAACTGAGACGCATCATCTTGTAGGAGGTCTTGCACATCTTCTTTTGGAAATTTATGGATCCTGTGGAGGTGTTTTTGAGATTGGAATGAGGGAAGAAACAGGCATAAAAATAAAACATTTTTAGCAGTTCCCAGTATATTGCTCTTGTCACTACTTGTTTTATTTATGAGCCTATTGGACCCAAATACATACTCACTCTTACCTGTGACAAACTGACAAGTGGGATATAAAAATGAAAAGTTTTTTCCCTTAGCTGGTGGCTAAGGAATCATTGATCTTCCCTAAACTAACATTAATCTTGGAAAGGCAGCAGGAGGCTTATAGGTCTTCCATAAAGTTTGAAAGTGGTAAATTGGAAAACAAACCAAAAAAAGCTATTTTGTCCATATTCCTTATTGTTGGGAATATTTTATGACACTGTGGTCATAACTTATAGTTCATTAAAATTTTATGCTTGGATCATAACTATACCCTCTTCAAAATCATTAAGTTAGGCAGTGCTCTATAACATCATTGATTAGAAAACTAAACATCCTTTGCTCTCTGTGTCATTAATAGAAACTCTCAGGTGATGAACTCTTAGACAATCCTCTGAAATGTTCCATCTAAGAATCATTGGTGAGAAATTCCAAAATAGCAACAGACAGTATGTTATTTTCTTGGCAGATCAGGTGATTTAAAAGACCACAAATGTACATGGAGGCAATTATTTTTAGCTTTCTGAAATCAAAATGTCAGGGCTTGGGAGCATGATATGCAGACATTTGGGGCTGTAGGTTGTGTGTTTTGATTTCCATGTCATCTAAATTCTTCTTCTGCATTTCCCATCCTCAACTCTGCAGCAAAATTTTATGTAACCTTTGATGGTTTTTGTTGATATGAAGAAGGACCTGAATTGGTAAAACTGAATTTGGATTCCAGCTAGGCCACAGTCTTTTTGAAGAAACTGTAAGTATTTTAAATTTCGTAAAATGTGTTTGTGCATGGTTGATAAGTCCTTATTACACAGTAAACACATGGACCGTGCTTTTAGCTCAAAACTCCCCTAGAACCTGGCAGCAGCAAATCCAAGAATTGTGTATCTTCTTGCCTCTACAATAAAACAAGCCCCCTGTCCCAGCCCCCCAGTCTATCACATGGCCATAAACACACTTTGCAGTTTAGCAACTTTCTTTCTCTCCAGTTGGTAAAATGTGTAGGAAGAAACAACTTGTTCTTGTGCAACTTGAGGACAATTTCTGAACTCTCATGTTTTTCTCTGACAGAACAATGAAGCATCTTTCTGCCATTTATCTGCTGTTTTCTGAATGTCTTTCATTGTCCATATTTTTGGAAAGCATTTCCATCTTTTTGGAAAGAATTGCCCTGCTTTTTGGAAATATGTCCATTTGACTGTAGCTTCACTTCCATTACTGAAGTCTTGCTTATCTTTTATAAATATCCTTTTTAAATATACTTTCAGGTTCTGAAATTCACCATTGACTAAGACTTGGCTATCTTGTATTTTATATGAATATCTTGTATTTTTGAGTACCAGTTCAGAATGGGATTTGGTTTTCTTTGTGTGGTAGGCCCTGATTCAGATGGAGGGGTGCCTCAGCCTGAAGCTGTGCTGCATCGAGGTTCTGTGGTTGTTGATCCAAGGGAACCAAAGCCTGAACCATTCCTGAGTTTAGCTTTGCAAATGGAATCAAGCAGTTTTTGGAGAAGTTCAGTTCCCCAGTTTACCCTGTTTTAAGCACAGAGCCCCACTGCTCTCTACAAATACATGAAGGGAGCTTGTAGCAAGGTGCAGCCTGGCCACTTCACCCGGGTAACAAGAAACAGGACAGGAGGAAATGGCCTCAAGTCGTGCCAGGAAAGGCTGAAATTGAGTGTTAGGAAGAATTTCCCCACTGAAAAAGAGGTCAGGCATTGGAATGGGCTGCCCGGGGAGGTGGTGGAGTCACTGTCCCTGGAGGGGTTTATAACACATGGAGGTGTGACACCTGGGGATATGGTTTACTGGGATTTGGCAGTGCTGGGTTAATGACTGGACTCAATGATATTGGAGGAGTTTTCCGACCTTTTTTTTCACATTTGCATTTTCCATTTTCCTCATCTCTCAGACTATTCTGGTGATTAAATTGTACACTACCATGAGTTCAAATTAAGAGCTTAAATTTAAATAATTCAATGTTTGCATGATTATACAGTAAATTATAGATAAAACAATGTATATAATGTATACTGTAAGGTACTAAGTCATCTAATCCTAATTATGAATGTAGTACATTTAGCCATTTAGTAATGACATGATTGGATGAAGAAAGAAAAGTTTATAATTACAGCATGCTTTTCCATGATGAACGGAGGCTCCAGTATAACTCTGGAAATGTACATATTATTGGTTTCCATTGTTCATATATGAACAAAATATTTTGATGTCAGGGAAATTAAATTCTTTTAACTTACTAATTTGGAGGAAAATTTTGAGAATTGATGGCATTTTCTTTCAATTATATGAAGCACATATAATATTACAGATGTGAACTGTGACTTCTGCAGGGAAAGAAAGATAAAGAGATCAGTTTTGTGCAGCTGGAAATTTACTTGATACTAAAACTTAATGGATGAAGACATTTATAATAGTATGATTTCATATCTTTTATTCATGTACAATTTTACCAAAGTATTCCCATCAGCCTGCTATTTTCCTTTCCCATATATTTGCATATACTTTCTCATATAATGTAAAAATCTGTGGAAAAAAAGATGGCAAATTTTTTTTTTTGAGAGAAAGAAAATCAAAGTGAAAGAAAAGAGTGTCAGAAGTTATGCTCTGGTATAAAATATCAAAGAAATTAAAAGCTGGGGAGGCTGCTCAGTTTTGACTTTGTATTTTCTGTCCTTGTATTTCAGGTCACTTATCTTAGAACACCTTTGATTCTCAGTGCATGAAGAGCAGAACCTCTCTCCATATACCTCATTATGGGCACATAGATTCCTATTTCTAAATATTTGAATATTTTGCACTCCTAGGACTATCTATTAATTAATAGACTGTACAACAAGAGCAAACTAGCACCTCATGGCAGCACATTGGTCAAAGGAAAATAATCAATTACATATTCTGTGCTGGGAAAGGTGTTCTTTTGAAAGGGAGGAGAGCCAAAGTTAATTCACTGAATAATATCTTGCAAGTGTGAGAGAACAGAACCAATAATTAAAAAAAAAAAAACAACAAATTGCATTCATGTGGTCATTTTAAGGGCCTGAGAAGGGAGGGCAAAGCTTCACAGCAGTTATTTTGTCGTTGTGCAAACACAAACACACCTGACAGAGAAAAGCAATAACAGTGAGTGATTTTTGCCTTGTGGTACACAAGCACCTGCATGTCCATCACCTGGTGACTTCTGGTGGGGCAGGACAAGGCCAGGGGCTCAGAAAGAGCCCAGGAGATGGTTTTCTTCTCAGAAATAAAATGCTTCTTTCTGCAGTGTGCAGTGAACATCCTAAGAAGAACATCCTAAGAATCCTTCACTGCCTGAAGAAGAAGGAGGTGTGTAGTTCTGAGGTGCTAAATGAATGTTGGACCAGGGTTGTTTTGAGTTCTATAAATAACTGGTGAAAGGCACAGGTGTTAGAGAGGAAGTTTGGTGTAATTAACAGATCAGCAAATGTCTGTATTCAAAAAGGAAGGGTGTTCTGTGGGAAAGGTTTGTTTTTTACAATCATTTTTATACCCTGGGAAGGAGGTGGAGATGGGCGGAACAAGGTGCTTATATTAAAATAGACCTGCAATCCCGTGATGATCCCTTTGGTCCAGATATTCTCAGCAAAAAAAGTGGAGAAAAGGAGGAAGAAGCTCATTATGCAAAGATGAAACAAACCTGTGTCCGACATCCTTTCCAATGACAGTCATGAATGGAACATGTATAGCATGATGAGCCTTTCTTACTTCTAGCTTTTCATTTGAGTACTTCTTGTGCACCACTTTTGACTTTTGAAGAACAAAAAATAAATCTGATTGTTGATGAACATAAAATATTGTGCTATATTGTGCTATTAGAGAAAGCTTAGTGTGTTACAGTGTTAAGCACTCTGAAATTGTTCAGTTATATATAAACCACACAACATAATAAGTGAGAGTTTTCATGCCACATATGAATTCTCACTTCCTAGGCTGTGGCTGGAATTTTATATGAGTACAGCTGGTTATTTCGAATTAACAATTGTCTATTTTGGGATATTGTAAAATAAGATGTTCAAGGGGAAAAAAAAAAGCTCTTTAATGGATGAATTGCAAAACTTTTCCAGCTAGGCCTGTGTTTCTTGGATGTTTTGGAAACAAATTTATAATGATGAGAGGAATATTTGGGGTAGTATATGTTGAAATTTACCAGTTGTTTATCAGTGAGATCCAGAGAAGACAGAACAGGCCCCTGAGGTGACTTAGGGTGAGGCTGGAAGATGAAAAAGTTTGGCTGCCTCACTGTGTGATAGTTCTATTCAGGTCATAGATGAGTTACTAAAGTAACCTTGAGCTTATTATGTTCTTTAAATGGTCCAGGTCATTAGAGCTCAGCTGGTAGTCCCACTGTTTTTTGCATCAAGTTCATTTGATTGCTTTTATAGAGAGAATTTTTTAAGGTAGATTTTAAGACATTTATTTGCGGCCGCTTTTTTTCACATGATCATTTTCTAGGCATGCTACTCAGAAATTAGTACAAAGGTAGGTCAGATTTTGGCCTAACTAAGCATGAGAGATTCTCTTACCAAGAATTAAAAAAGAACAAAGTCTTTTAAAATTGTAGAAAAACATTCCTGACATGATGTCACAATTTAAATGAAAATGAGAAATTAATACTGATTATTACAGTGTTGCTTTCTGTGGGACTTCGAATTGCAAAAGTTTATGTTAAACATTTCCAAGAAATTCATGGAATGAACTGCCCTATTTGTCTTGTCTTTCTGTAATATTTTTGCAGGAGATTTAGAGAGTAATCAAATCCAGATCTACTTTATCTCAGAGAGAATAGCGATTTCTCTTCTAAACAGAGCTAATAGTTTTGAGATATTATTTTCATAGTTGTAATGTCATCTAATCATGGGCCAGGCATTGTGTCATGTGCTGGACAGCCAGAACAAAGCCTTTACTCCACAAACAGAGAACCTGAGGGTGGGTGGAAGAGAGATCCATATAAGCAGGTCTGTGTTGTGGTTTAACCCCAGCAGCACCCCAGCCCCATGGAGCCACTGGCTCACTCCCCCACCAGTGGGACTGGGGAGAGAACTGGGAGGGTAAAAGCCACAAAACTTGTGGGTTGAGATAAGGACAGTTTAGGGAAAGCAGCAACCACACACACAGATGGAAAGGAAAACAGGGAATTAATTCCCTGCTTCCCAAGGGCAGGCAGGAGTTCAGCCTGCTCCAGGAGAGCAGGGCTCCATCACGGGTAACAGTGGTTTGGGAAGATGAGCACCATCACCCCAAATGTTCCCTTTTTCATCCTTCTTCCTTCTTGTCCTGACTTTATACACTGACCATGACATCACACGGTCTGGAATGTCCCTTTGCTCAGCTGGGGTCACCTGTCCTGGCTGTGTCCCCTCCCACCCTCCCAGGCACCCCCAGCTCCCTCACCAGTGGGGTTCACAAAAAGCACAGAAGGCCTTGGCTCTGAGCAGCCCTGCTCAGCACCAACAAAAACATCTCTGTGTGATCAGCCCTGTGTTCAGCACGAATGCAAACACAGCCCCACACCAGCCACTGCACAGAAAATTAACTCTACCCCAGCTGAAACCAACTTAGCCTAATATCACTAAGCAAGTGCAAGAGTTAGAGAAGGAGAGCAGATGAGAGACCTTTCTGTGTTGTATGGTGGAAGGAAAAGGTGGGAATAGGGGAAAGATGAGTAGAAGCAAAGGAACCGGATCATTTAATCAATTCTTATTTTGAAGATACGTGCAAAATTCTGTTTGGAGTGCTAAGTAGAAGATGCATTTGAAGAGGTGGTTTTAGAAGAGACCTTATGGATGTGGAGTCTGATTAAACTGGGTGAAGCAGAACGACTCAATTCAACAAGCTGAGGGATGACCACAGGTGACATTTGGTAGAGGTAGAGATGCTGAACCTTGATGAGTACAGGTTGTGGTAACTGGGACTTGCTCTCTTCAGGGTCTTCTGGCTTCCTGCTAGCTTGAAGTATGCGTTTTATGAGGCACCACAATCTGCCCAGCTCAGGGAAATTCCTTCCTGTAAAGAAGAAGAATGATGGAGAGAGCTGAGTATGCAATCACCGACAGCAATACACAAGAATAAAAGAGAATAAGAGCTACAGAGTTTCAGAAAATGTAGGAGAAGTGGAAGAGAAATTAAAAATCAAAAATGACATCAGATTGTATAGAAAGCTACAGTCTGACCCCCTGGCATGAAGCAAAAGGAAATTGCTGCAAATTATGAATTAAATGAGATAATAATGCATATCAAGTAATGAACTTCATAAAGGTGGCTGAATTTATTTTAGAAATTGTTTTTAAAGTAGGTGATCAGATCTGAAATGTGCAGCTTTGTTTATTCAATTATTTTATACAGCTATCTTCTAGAAAGCCCAGGTGTGAATTCCTTTCCTTGCTGTTTTCTTCCCCTTTTAGTTACAGAGCTGATTAAAAAGGCTTTTGAAAAGTTTTCTTCCTCAACAAAATATTTCAAGTTCATTTCAGTCCTTTTGAATACAAGATCAATTGTTTTCCTGCAGTAAGACATTATATTGAATATAATTGAATTCTTATAGCTTACTGCATGGCTTGCTTGTGAATGTTTACAAGTAACCAATTTTTCCCTCTACAAGTTCATACATAATAAAGCAGTTGTGATTTCTTTGCTTTTCTAGAGATGGAAATTGGCCTGCTTGCATGAACTGGGACCAAGATGCTCTGCAGCCTAAGAGCACAATCAGCAGTTATTGTGGGGAATTCTCAGTGACTGAGTGTTGGAATTCAGCTGGCCAAGTGGGCACACATTGCACAGGGTATGGAGCGGAAATTTTTCATATTAATTTCAGTTTTGCCCTATGCCAATTCTATCCATGTGCCATGTAAGTTACACTGTTTCTAATCCTTTCAGTAGGAAAATGAAGCTACTCTTGTAAAGTCCAAAGACCACCCAGTCCAGCCCTCACCTGTCCTTTCTCTCTTGGCTGTTCTCAGCCTTGCTGCCCCAAGGCAAGTAAAACAAACAAATACCAAAGTATCAGAACCCAATAATGATGTATCTCTTTTTGTCTCAGGAAAAATGGTTCCTGTACACTTATCCATGGACAATGCTCAGGAATATAAATAGCTAGCCATGCTAGCATGGATACACTCAAATAAAATGGCCTGAAGACATGGACCTGCTCTGCTACATCCTCCCCAGAGAACAGAAATTTGCAGAGGTTGTTTTGAAGGACAGAATGAGCCCTTTAAACTACTGCTGTAAGTCTCCTTAAGAAGGCTTTCCTTTATAACTGCAGTTCCCTTTTGATTAATCTCCTTGTCTTGCACATGCCTTAACACTGTTTCCATAAGGATCTACTCCATAATCTTCACAGAAGCGAGGTCTTGATTTCCCCAGGTATTTCTTTCTTCCCTTGATAAAAACAGGAGTTTCTGGCCTGTCTTGCTTGATCTCTTACGCATCAGGATGGAGAGTCCTTTTGTTCCTACGAAAATTGATCCAAAAATGTGGCCAGCTCAGGTCAGCTCTGCTGGCTCTAAGGAGAGCTTCTCAGGAGACCTCATTTGCAGAACTACAAGTTCACTCTTCCAAAATTCAGGGTCCTGACGTTGCTCTTTGTCAGACACGTTTTCCTTGAGATACGGAACTCAGCAAGGGCATGGTCACCACAGCCCAGGTTGCCTCTAGTCCTAATTCCTCTGATAAGCTTATCCATACTGCTGGGCACCACATCCAGCAATGCTCCTTCTCCATTTGGTTTGACTCATACCTGAAAGTCTTTCTTGTTCTCCTGGACAGCTGTATTTCTTTCCCAGGAGATGTCTGGGTGGTTGAAATCCCTCGTCAGGATGAGAGCTTGGGAGAGTGACACTTCCTGTGGCTGAAGCAAGACCTCATTGACAGCTTGCCCTGATCAAGGTGTGCTGCACCTGATCCTTCATTTTCACCCAGAGACTCCTCAGCCTGTTTGTGGCTGCTCTTCCCAATCTATCCATTCCTTAACACCTCTGTCCCTCCTTCCCAGCCTCTCCTAAAAACAGCAGGTTCAGAAGCAGAGTGTCATTTCAGCGGCTTCCAAAACAAGATTATGTAAATACGCGGTGATGAGTTCACACCAGGCAACGGAGAATTCAGTGGTGTTTTTTCCCCTTGATCTCATGCATTGTCTAAATTTGAACTCCAGATTTGTTGTGGGCTGACAAGCAAATATTTGGATTTAATGAGCAGGCACGGAGTGTAGAATATCACAGGAGAAATAACACATGAGTATCAAAACTATTCTAGTGGACAGTGAAGTCTTTGCAACATAAATGTAGTATCCTACACAAAAAGTTTCTGTAGGTAGCAGGATAATGTTCTTTGATGGTCTAACAGTTTCTCCTCTTCAGGGATACCTCTTTTACCTTGTAAAAGAATCTTTGAAATGTTTGTATCAACCTATTTTCATATCCCTTGTCAGTTTTAGATGGTTCTTTTCAGTTTAGTTAAATGAATTTCACTTTTGACATATACTCTGAAGTGTAGTTCTGCTCCATAAAAATGACACTATTGAGTCCTATATTTACTTTACTCCAGCAACTAAATGTCAAGTATATTTACTGTTGAAAGTGTTGCTTGATAAATCCCATATCTGAAATCTCAGGCTAGATCATAGTGTTGCATGGCTTTTGTTCTTTTTTTATCCACTTTCACTGATGCTGCAAAAGTTCTGCTGGAGGAATTATGCTGCTGGATTTGCAGAAGTACAGCTGACCAGAACTCATTGGATAACTGCTCTGGTGATGCCCAAGAAGGCAAATAAATCGATTTTCTTGCCCTTGTCTGGGAAAACATAACATAACAACATAACATAACATAACATAACATAACATAACATAACATAACACAATGGGCGCTGAAGTTGCTGGCCACAAATGTGCTGCTGCTGGTGCTTGTGTTGCCTTGATTAAGGAATGAAACTAATCACAATAATTAGTCACCTTTGCAGAAATTATATGTTCAAAGAAACTTTTCTAAGCATGCTGCATCTGCTAATAATTAAACCAAAATATTTTCCTTAGTGGTTGTTATAATGTGTTGCAATAAGAGCAGATGTTTTTTAATGAACATACTGTGTTTTAAAGGGCTGGAAAACAAAGCCATGCAAGGACTACTGGTACTTGATAGTTTTTTGAAAGGCTATGCTCATTGGGATTTTATAGCATACTTCCTACTGACATGGATGATTTTTGTTTGGGTGAGCTGCACTGTTTGTGGTTTCCCAAATTTTACTTAATTTCTCAACAAAGCCTGTTTTTTTAAAGAATCTGCAACCCAGGCATTCTTGATCTTTTATCTTCCTATGTTTTAAAAGTCTGTGTCATTATAGAGCGACTGCTGTCTTGCTGGTGTCAGTCTGAATTTTAGGCTGGAACCTTTTTCAGAGGGTGTGACATTTTAATACCTTAGTCTTCATCTGTCAGATTATTTTGGTTCCTTGTACAGTGAAATATTCCTTTAAATTCATTCACTTTGTTAGGGACAATCTATCTATGAATGACTGACTTTAAAAAAAATGGCTCTTACCTAAGGAACAGCCTATCTGAAACCTGGAAAGGTTTATCTGAAAGTAGGTAAACAAAGCAGCATGATGAAGTTTTAAATTAGCATCTTAATCTAAGAAGATGATCTTGCTGCTTTTCTGACGAAAACTGTGTCCTGAAGCTGCCCCAAAAAATGGATTTCAGTGCATGGCTGATGAACATGCCGAAGTGGGATTTACTTTATCTGATAAACTTTCTGATTTCAGTGCTCCTCAAGTCAGGCCGACTGCAGTGGGAGTGATCCTGGAGTCTCCAAAAAGAAGAAGTTGATGTATGTTTTTCCACATATCTGGAAGTTGTGCTGAAAGACAGGTTGACTGTATCAGAAGGTGAATCTTGTAGATAGAAATCAGGTTGTTTGGGTGAAGGTCTGTTTTGACTAAATAACCAGAAATGTGGGAATGTGGCTGAGGGTTTGGAGTTTTTTAAATTTGCTTTGATTATTCAAGTAAAAAATTATAAATAGGTATTGATCTAAGTGTGATCCCTTGTGCAACTGGTTATTTGATATTTTCTATCTTTATCCTTCTTGGGGTGTAAGGAAGAGATGGAAACCCTGTTCAGCAACTTGTGAAGCTCAATATAATTTCTGGTCCCATATACCCTTACCAAAAATCCTGAGAGAACAATTTGTGGTCGGGCCAGGTAATATAACAAGCTATTCAAACAGACGGTAGCAACTCTGACTGTGAGCAATCCCGGGTGGATTTTAGCATTTAAGTGAAATGTTCACCCATAAATGGTGCTGGATTGTTGTATATATTTATTTAAAAATGTCTAGAGTGATGTAACACTAGAGGCTGTGAAGGAAGACACCTACAGTGTTTGGCAGTGTATTCCCTAATTTCTGCTTCTGTATTCATTGGCTTTTCTTGTGTTCCATGTGGAAAGTGGGCCTTGAAGGGAAGGGGGTTGGGATGGAAAATGTCACTCAGTGACACAGGAAATACCAAGTGGTAGCCAGGCAGACATGAAACACTTCATTCCTGTCTTAGAAATTGTTAGATGAGATTTATACAACCTATAAAAAAATGAGACTTTTTGTGTTAGGAATGGATACTGTTTGCCACAGGACTGGAGGGATCACCAAGGTCACTGGGGAGAGGAGAGAGAGCTTTTCAGAACAGAGCATTCCCCTCAGTGGGTGAGGTTTCAGCTGCTTCTTTCCCACACAACTGCTACCCCATTTTATTTTTTTTTCCCCCACCATTCAGTCTTGACTGATTGATTTCAGCCAAACTGCGAAACATGCTGCTGTTGAAAACATTCAGCAAAATCCTCACAGCAGCCGATTTATGTTGGACACTGATTCTTGTACTTGTAGGGACTGAGTTCTGCCAGCACAGAAATGTGTCCTGAAAAGCCAGCATTTTGTGTAGTTTATGGTCCTGGTCTCGACTTTTCTAGGTAGGAGTTTCTCTTCTTGCTTCTGTTGGTAGTTATGAATTAAGAATGAGTACACTCCTACAGGTACGCAATAAAATATACAAGAAATGCTCCGCAGTGTGTCCAGTCAATGTTTTTGCAGAGTCTAGAGCCTTTGACATTTTGAAACTTTCCATGACAGTTCATTAGAGATTAGAGCTCATTAGCACTTTTCACTTACTTAAAGCATGAAGGGGCATGGAAATGGAAATGCAGAGCAGACTGTGGATTGCTGTGATTATTCTTTTATCTCTGGGAGCTCTTTCTCCCAGATTCAGTGCTGTTCACAGGAAAAAAAAAAAAAAAGTGGTTTCTCTCCTGTGTGAGCTGCAAATTTCCTTATGAATGAACATTTTAAAGATTTTATTTGACTAGTGTGTCTTCCTTTAGCACTTCAGCATCATCAACTGCTTCTTTATTTACAATGCTTTTGGCTGCACTTCGGGTTTGAATTTCACCCCCATGTTTGGATATTCTGGTGTATATGGAGACTTTCCACAACAATAACTTTTTCTCTGTATTTAGTACTTGGAAATCTTAAAGATTTTTCTTTTAGAACAGACTCTGAACAACCACAGGAGACCATTCTTCAGTTGCTCTATATTTGTTCCCATGCATACCTTGTTGGAAGGAACCCTTGATAAAGCTACTCACACAGTCACTGTGTGATTAGTAAGCACTTGAGTTTTGGATTCTCTCCTTCCTTTTGGATGGTCCATCCACACAAATCTTTCTCTCAGCCTGCTGCATGTAAACAATCTGTTTTTTCTCTGAATTATTTGGAATATTTTAGAGTGCCTACTGGAAAACTTTGTTCCCTTTACAGGCAGTACTTACAAACCCAAAGGCTTTCCCTGTGATTTCTCACTGAGGGAAAACATGGGCACAAGGCTTCATTACAAAATGAATGTATTTTTATTTAATCTAAACAGTATCAGATTTAGAAGCCAGAGAATGGATGAATGAGGTTGCCCTATAATTGAAGCATGTGAAATTAATAAAATTATCTTTAATTTTTTCCTTTCATGCCTTTCTCCATTTCTAATTTACTGTCAGTGTTGCTGAAATACAGAGATTAAACTGTATATGCCATGTGAGGAATTACCTGATTTTCATACAGGAATATTTTTAGGTAAATGTTGCTGTAAATCCAATGGGAAAGTTCCTCAGAAATCAGGCAAATGGAAGCAAACTTTTTCTTTCATTCTTAAAATTCAGTCAGCTTTAAGCAGGCACCCAACTTTATTTTTTTTTTTAAGTCAATGTGCTTGATGTTGCTTTTTGTAAACTTAGAGAGCTGCTTATTAAAGATAAGAAGGCAAATCCTGCTGTAATTTTAATTACTTCATATTGCAGCTCCTTCCCAGGAAACTTTACTGTGGTGAGTTGTGCTACATGGGATGTTAAACTATAGCTGGCACACAGGAAAATGATGCACATTACACCACCCATGGTTTTAATGCCACTTAATAAATAACATCATGGGTCTCACAGAGTTTAGGAGGAGAGCAGCCAGTTGTTTTACAGCACCAAATCCTGATCCCATTAAAACCACTGGGAGCCTTGCATGGGCTTGGTTAATTTCAAAATCTGAATTGTGAATATTGGTAACTGTTCAACAACAGAAAAATAGCAGAAGTATTTTCAGAATTAACAAAACATCAATCAAACCCCAAACCTATAAAATAATAACCCAACACCCAATAAAAAACCACCCCCCAAAAAAAAACAAACCACCCCAAAAATCCTTCAGTCCTTCAAAGGCTTTTTAACAGATCAATGATCTTGTATTTAAGGCAGAAAACAGAGCTATCCATCTTCTCCTGCAAGCAAGGTGGGGATAACTTCATATAGCTGAAATACAGGCTCACCTAGGAAGGTAAGGAAGGGTGGCATAAAAATTCTTTATGGCCTACACAGGGTGAAGAACAAAGGCCCTGCCTTAACCAAACCTTGAAATAAACACAATTTTCAACAAATGAGCAGTTCTGCAGGTTAAAAAAAGGGCAAACATTTCTTTATGGTAGCAAACATGGTTGCATATATGTTGTAGCAAATGACTGTTCCCAATGCAAATATTTCTTGCAAAAAATCACTTAATATCTCATTTTCCCCTCTGATTTTATGCCTTTGTTACTATTTTACTCTTGTCAATTTGCAGTAGATTTAGCTGAGCTCTCCTGCTTCAGAAGCAGAGGTAGATTGGTATCAGTTGGAAAAGCTTCAGAAGGAAATGCTCAATTATTCTGAATGTCCCCCATGTGATTTGGAAAACTAATTACATCAAAGATTGTAAGAAAAAAAAAAATCTATTAAAGATTTGAAACTTAGCAGAACTGTTCCACTGTGAACCACAAAAGTTATTTGGTTTCTTAGTGTAGAAATTAATAGTGACTATGACATTTTCCTCTAATTCAAGACCAATATGCAAAAATGCAGCATCAGGTTTTGTGTTATGAATTTACCCAAACCCAAAATATTTTCCGAGAGTCCAAATGTTTAATGAAAATTTGTTTTTTGGGTATTTTTGTTGTTTTTTTTTGTTTTGTTTTGTTTTTAACAGCTGAGAGAACTCGGCAGAAATATTTCTACAGTTCCCAATGTTTCTAAGACTCTTCTAGTTTCTTAGGAAATATAAGTCTCGAAGATTTCTAAACTTAAATTTCCATGTTTTCTTTAGTCTTTTTGGAGACTCTTATGTAATGTTATGTTATGGGATTTCTAGCAATTATAAACAAATGTAAAAATTGGGATTTTTTTGGGGGGTGATATTTTTTATTTGTTTTTTGAATTTTACCAAGCTTATTGCAAGTTTTTTATTTGTTTTTTAAATGTTGCCAAGCTTATCACACTCATTGTAGTCATGATATTTCTTGTAGTGTTGTGAGGTGAAAAAGAGTTAGTGGTATTGCTATGTTTTTGCAAATTCTTTCTCTTTTAAGCCTGGAGTTTTCATAAACAGACAATACTGGTTTCAGTGGAGTAAAAACTAGAAAGAACTTCAGTGAGAAGTAAATTGCAGCCCATTAAAAGAATGAGATTCTATTTTATGCAGTTGTCAGAGACTGATGGTGAAAATTTTAGGGATGTGGAGAAAAAATAGTGAAGCCTGTATTAATTAATTTGGAGTAATTAATGCTAATACAAGTTATGTTTGGTGTAGAATATGTAAACAGAATTTTGCTTTAGAACAATGTTAAATAGAACTTGATGATAGTAAGTTAATTTTCAGAAAGTCCAATAAAGATTAATTTTTGGTATTAAATTATTTCAGAAATTGTTTATAGTTTTATTTACAGGCAAAAGTTTTTAAGTCTTTCACATACATGGAATACAAGTGTGGAAACATATGGTATTTATCCCTTTTAAACATGGAAGTGGTTTTAGTATATTTATTTTTTTGTCTTTTCTGCTTATTCTTTTTGTACAAGGATTATCTAAATTGGAGAAAAATACAAAAATTTGAAGGCATTGTATCCATGGTGGTTATGAAAGTTGGGCCAGGCAACATGAGCAAAATGTGCCTGTTTAATGTTTTAACATGAATTTTACTGTTGGCCTTGCAGGTTGAATAATTCAGAAGCAGATATCGAAGGTTCTAGTATTGGCCAAAAAGTGTGTTACTGTCAATGAAGTTCTAAATATCTTTTCTATTTAGGTGAGTACAAAGAGGAAAACCAGGAAAAATGGGTGTTACTTTTGAAATGAATAATTTTGTCTAACACAATTTCTGTTCCATATGAATAGTTGAATAACTTGGGTTGTTTGAGCTGAATTGCTTCAGAAAATGAATGTGAAATGTAACTGTGGTCTGAGAAGATACATAAAAATTCAGAAGGGAAGAAAAGAACTGTGTTGGTTTGGGTCTGCAATACATTT